>NC_089314.1:27428089-27555589 GCF_036669915.1 Pocillopora verrucosa | reverse complement strand
TGGCGGATTAAGCATTTGTTTGTTATTTCGAATTGTGATTCTTTACTTTCGACGATCTTGCTTCTCGAGCAGTTTTGTAATTGAACAGTTGCGATGTATCCAAGAGTGAAAAGATCAATTTCTGAGAGTGGAAATCCTTCGGCGAAAAGAACGTTTCGTTCCTTTTCGTTTTCCGATGCAGCTGGCAATGGAACTCAGCGTGAAACTAACGGGAATTCTAAACAACTACACGGCCACCACACGGCTCAAAACCCAGCGCGAAAACAGAGTTTTAACCTGCCGATTTACACAGGGCGTAATGTAATTATTTCCGAAGTACGGAGCAGAGAAAACGTGATAATTATTGGGGAAACTGGCAGTGGAAAGACAACACAAATTCCACAATATCTCCATGAGGCACGCTTGACAAAGCTCGGAGCTGTCGCATGCACACAACCAAGACGCGTGGCAGCGATAAGCATTGCACAGAGAGTTGCTAAGGAGATGCACGTGCAACTGGGGGAAGAAGTTGGGTATACTGTGCGATTCGAAGACGTTACCTCGGCGAAAACATGCGTGAAATACATGACCGATGGAATGTTGCTGAGAGAAGCCATAGGCGACCCCATACTTCACAGATACTCTGTTGTTATTTTAGACGAAGCTCATGAGCGAACTGTACACACCGACGTCCTTTTTGGTGTTGTGAAAGCAGCTCAAGAGATGCGTAAAGAAAAACATCAGAAACCGCTCAAAATTGTTGTTATGTCTGCCACTCTAGAGGCAGAACATTTTTCACGGTATTTCAACAGTGCGAAGGTGTTGTACATTGAAGGACGTCAGCATCCAGTTCAAATTATGTATGCAGTGGAGCAGCAAAAAGACTATGTGCATGCAGCACTTGTTTCAGTAATGCAACTGCACCAAGAAATGCCACTGGGGTAAATAACTAAGAAAATAATTACAAAATTTAATGAAATAAATCATATTTTGACTACTGAATGATATTTAAGTATGGAAATGCTCCTTGCATGTGTTGCAATCAAGGAAGTGCAGAAAAAAAGCCTGGTTAATTGTAGTAAAATTTGTCTTTCCTGAAACATGTTGAATTATATCTCAGTGGATTATGGTGCCTAAATAGTTCAATTGGAAGGTGCATGTTAGAATTTTGTTGGAGCCTGATTTTCACAGGCTTTTTTCATGCAATTTTAATTATTATTTCTCACCTGCAACTTAAAAATACTTAAAATTTCCAGAGGTTGTTTCCGAGTTAAGAAATCCCCACTCTCCAAATGGGGCCAGGTGCAAAGCTTTTCTTGTGAAAACGATGAGACTCAAGTGAAATCCTTTTCAAATCAAAAGCATTGTGCTTACCTTTTGAACAAAGGGCCTGGGCATTTCCAAAATGGCCTATTGGTACGCATGGCTACCATAATAGCAAAAACAAGAAATAACTAAAATTTAATTGCCTAGGGTACAGTAAAGAGGGATGGCAAATGGTCCATGTAAAACAACTTGAGACTCATCTAGCAATTATTTAAGTAAAAGTGGGCTACTGGTGTCCAATCACATTCAATATTTTGTGATAATTTTGATTTCATAGTAAATAAACTGGTTTGATACAATCTGAAGTAAGTAAAGTAAGTCACTTCTGTTCAAATTATTGATTCCTCACAGCAAAAGATAAGAGTCAAACTAAACTGTCTCTGGTCTAAACTTTATATTTGTAGTGGAGACATTCTGGTGTTTTTGACTGGTCAAGATGAAATCGAATCTTTAGCCAAACTTGTGACAGATTGTGCACAGCACTGTGAAGCAGGTTAGTTGGCTTTTTCAATCCTTAATATGATTATGAAATTTTCATTACAAGAACAATGAAGAAGTTGCAATAAGTACAAACTGCATAATTTTTGCATATTTTTTGTATATTATATCCAGTTTGGCAAGTAGTATTTGTAAATTACTGTTTTTGGTGCTCCAAAATTTCCACTTAATTCAGAGAACAGAACTGTAAGATAACATTCCTCATAGAATATGAGGTACCAGAAATACATGTATACTGAATGTTCATTAACCTATTATCTATTATACCAGTAATTCTTAAGAAATTTTAAAAAGCTTTTTAAAAAAAATTTTCTCATGTTTTCCCCCAATATTTTGTGAACTATCTTGTGGAGAAACTGTTGAGAAGTGCGGTCAATTTTCTATCCTGAAATATAAGTTTGTTTAATTAATTTCTCTTTTTGGAATATTACATGTACGTACTGAGGGGAAGTAGGAGCTACTCATCAATCATTTCTGGGATTTAAAAAAGAATTAAAAAGGAAAACTTGACTGATTGGTTTTCCCTGTTCAACTGGAACCAAAATTATTCTTAGTTTGTTTCCTAAGTTACTACCCATTTTTTATAGAGTGTGACACACTTGTACATGTTATATATTTTTTTTCCACTTTTTTACTTAGGATGCCCTGAGGTCCTAGTTTGTCCAATGTTTGCTGCTCTTCCTTCCCAGCATCAAATGAAAGTGTTTATTTCAGCTCCTATAGGCAAAAGGAAAGTTATTCTAGCAACAAATATTGCAGAAACATCAATAACCATTCCAGGGGTCAAATATGTGGTAGATACAGGCTTTGTTAAAGGAAAAGGTGGGTACAATTCATAATGAACATTTCTATGAAATTAACATTGAAACAATTTTGTCAGTTTTGGTTGTACTTCTTTGAGTGATAAGAGATTTGAGTGATGAGAGTGATGGTAGTAATAAAATCATTTACAGTGACTTCCTGATTTATTGTTCCTTTTCCAGCTTTTCATCCCAAGACTGGCCTTGACATACTGCAGGTTCAACCAGTCTCAAAGGCACAGGCACGCCAACGGACTGGTCGGGCAGGACGAGAAACCAGTGGAGTCTGTTACAGACTTTATACAGAGGAACAGTTTGATGAGCTGAAGGAGATGACAATGCCAGAAATCCAACGGTGTAACTTGGCAAGTGTTGTCTTGCAGCTTATGGCCCTGGGTATATTGGATGTTCTCCATTTTGACTTTCTTGACTCTCCTTCACAAGATGCAATAGAAAATGCATTGGAACAGTTAGTGGTGTTAGGAGCAGTAAGGAAAGGGAACAGTGGCTTTGAGGTAAAATTACTCTAAGGCTGGTTTTCTTTTATTATTAAAAGTTCAAGTTATATTAATTGTTTTTTTCTGAATTTCATTGTATGCACTGGTAACTCCCAAAATCTAATTGTTAATTCTCAGCTCTGACTGCCTCACATTTCCTTGTAAATTAATTACCAGTCAGAATTTAGTGTTAGATCAAGATAACAACATCTGCCTGATAAGTTTGAATATTCTCATTACCTTTTTGCTGGATATTGTACGGATCTGATAGGGAGAAATTACAAGTTAATCACTTTGAGGGAGTTGAAAGGGTTTTGTTGTTGTTGTTGATTGATGTGGACAGAGATAAGACAAAGAAGCCCTGAAGCATGGATGACAACCAACAGAAAATTAAACTTGCACATGAGTTGAAGTGCATGATTCAAACTGGGGCTGCAGTTGCAGAGACAAGAGCTTTCAGAATTATACCATCCCTTCTCCTTGCTACTATATGCCATTTATAACAAATTCCTTTAATTTTTGTTGCACCTTTAGCTAATGCCTCTTGGTCGTAAAATGGCTAATTTTCCATTGGAGCCCAGACTGGCCAAAGTGATTCTGTCATCACATGAATTAAATTGCAGTGAGGAGATAATCACCATTGTAGCTTTGCTGTCTGTGGACTCCCTTACTTACACCCCACAAAGCAAACGGGACCATGCCTTAGCAGTACGCAAGAAGTTCCTTTCATCAGAAGGTGACCAAATGACTCTTCTGAATATTTACAGAGCTTACAAAGCCGTCAGTGGCCACAAAGAGTGGTGTCATGAACACTTCATCAACTCCCAAACTGTTAAACGTGTCATGGACATAAGAAAACAACTGCGAGAGATTTGCATAAGACTGGACATTCCTTTGATATCTTGCGGCAAGGACACTGTGAACATTCGGCACTGTCTTGCCAAAGGACTCTTCATGAATGCTGCAGAGCTGCAGCTTGATGGGACATATCTGACTGTGACTCACAGGCAACCTGTTACCATTCATCCTACCTCATCACTGTTTGGTTCTAAGCCACAGTATGTTGTTTACAATGAACTTATACACACCACAAAGTGTTACATGCGTGATGTATGTGTGGTAGATCCGTCTTGGCTTCAAGAAGCTGCACCAAATTATTTTAAAGAGCACAGACTTCATTCACAACCAACATCAGTTCGTTCATAATTAATTTTTCCTTGAAAGAACTATACATGCAGTCTGAAATTAGAAGATTTTTCCCATCATTGTAACATGTGCCACTGAATAAGGGAGAGCATGGAATAAAACCCAAAGTGAATTAACTCTGGAACTCCCACAAGTGACCAATTTCTCCCCACAATTTCTCTACAGTGTCAAGCAAAAATGCGATCAGTGTAGAGAAAAATATTAATCAGGGGATCCAATACCAAATTCTCTAAACTAACATGAAAGGAACATTATGGCATAAAGCAAGGAGAATCACTTATGAGATCTTGGGAGTGAAAGGGTTAAGTTACAAACTTCTCCTGGTCGTGTGCAAAGTAATGAAAGGCAATCTGAAAGGAGATTTCAGCAGTCTATCAAGTGTCACTGAAGGCTTTTTGCCATGCAACCTCTCAAAGTAAATAATACTGCCACAAAAGCACTACCTCCAGTCAAAAGAGTACAGAATTTATTGATGCAATTAATAATAATAATATTTGGATTGACTGGAATGGTTGTAAATAATTACATTTAATGTATCTCTCAGTTAGTGTGTGTGGTCAATTTAGCAGGCTGTTTTTCGCCTTAAAGTTTGTTTGAATTGAAATCTTCCCCCAGAGATAAAATAAATATCTTGCTAACCTTGTTTCATTTTCGTGGTCAGTAATGAGTTGCTGAACCAAAGTTTTTTTTTTCCTTTTTTTTCTTGCTTGGGCAATAAATCCAAATGCAAAAAATTGGTCCATAACTTAAAATGTGTGAATTACACTTAACCAGCTCGAATGTTTGTAAAGTGCATGCAAAGGGCAACACATTACCCAGGTTTTTAGAGACATTTCCAGTGAGTGTCGCAAGTACTTCTAGATTTCTTTGGTTTTGCTTTTCTCTGCTTTTTCTCCCACCTCTTTTTCAACCAATCAGATTCAAAGCTGATTGGACACTGTGATTTATTTGGTTGGTTTAATGACACTTGAGAGAAAAGCAGTTGGTCTCTTGCCATCCCTAGTAGCCATAAATTTAAACAGTCTGCCTATCAGTGTAAAAGGGAGTATCATCAAGTATTTCAGGAATTTCACTTAGGAATGTTGTCAAAACCTCTGGTTGTGAGTCATTTCCTAGTTAGATATCTATTTCCATGTTGATCTGACTGGCATACAAATTGTTTGGAAGCTTGTGGCTCGCAGAGTATTTGAAATCACAAAAGCAACGAATTTGATATATTTTCTGGCCAACACTATTTGAGGAAGGCTCATGGAAAGTGAAGCTCCTCATTATGAGACTATTCATTGAAAAAGAAAAACCACAGTCAGATTTCTCTGCTGATGCTGACAATGAGGAAGGACTTACATCACAATGTACAAAGAGCCTCTCAGAGCACAAAGCCAGGTTCAAACTTAACCCTTTGCTCCCTCACATCAGTATGCATAATCTCCATACCATTTGATGCTAGGAACCCTTAGGAGTCAAAGGGCTAAGCTAACATTATTAGTAGTTTTTTTTTCAGTTTTGGCTCAAGACCGAAAACGGACAAACAGTGAATAGAATTAATCTTTGTAGAAAAGGTTGTGGTTATTCATCATGGTGAATAACAATAAAAGTTCAGTTTTTCGTTTGTCTCATGATACTGCTGCATACTGCTAGTCTTCTTCGGGTGATGAGGTCGACTAGTCATGCATGATCTTACACACCTCAACATTATTACACATATTTTCCACACCATTCTCTACACATTTCCATGGGTACTAACACAGAGAATTTGTTTAATGATCACAAGCCTCTAAAGATGGTGATCACTTCCCCTATTCTCATGTTTGATTCAGGAGTGATTCCATAAGATGAAATAGTTAGATGCTTGCCACTTGCAGAGATAAAAGGGTTAGGTAATTTCCATCCCAGGAGACCAATACAGTTGCTGAAGTTTCTAATGCAACAAATCCAGCTCTGTACAGAATCTATTTCTTCCAATATTCCATAAGTGAGTTTCTTACAATTTGTTATTGACAAGGTTAATTGGGGATTTGACTATGTGTTGTACGATTCAGATTTATAAATGCTGGCTTTTTATGGAAATCTTGAAAAGCAGTCAGTCAATTTCAAAGTCCTAGCCCAATCCCTAAATTCTACTCATTTAATTTTATTACCATTAATGGTAGACTTGTGCAGCAAATCTTAGGGATGTCATACAACAACTCTTTCTTCACCCAGTAGCACATTTTGTCCCTGGGCTAGTGTTTTGACTACAGCCAATGAACACATATCAGTTAAATTGCTTTTTAAAGGCAAAAAGCATACTTTGGGTGAATGTTGATGTAGCACAAAGACAACCACAGTACAATACAATCTCTATTTTTCCAGTCTATATTATTCTCACAGGAGCCTCAAGATTGTGTTCCAAAATTAATTACTGGTACCAAAGTTAAATCTGCAAGCTACAATAATTATAATAATAACAACAATAATAATAACAGTAATAATAATAAAAATAATAATAATGGTGATAATAATTATTGTTGCATCCTACATAGATAACCTATCATTCTTAATGTTCCACTTTATCAGGCATTTAATCAAATCAAAAACCAACCAGAATGGAAATCCATGGATCTAAGGGATGGGTTTAAAAGTAGGTAGTCAAGCACTTGTTGTTTAGTTTACAGTGTACACTGTGGCATGAATAAAAATTTCAATCAAAAATAAAAAAAAATTCATGAATATTTTCAGTCATACTTTTAATTGTGAGTACAGTAATAAGATGCAGTTGGAAGAGGGTTTTCTACTTCATCTCCCAAATGAACTGTAGATTATCATGAGAAGTAGTGGTATAACGTATACGACCTTGCAGATAATTTTATAATCCAGATGCAAAAGTAGTTCTCATCCTGCAAGATGCTTGTCTTCTACTAGGTTGGAACATGACTGTTTTCCTGTTGTCTTGTGAATGATTTGCTCTGTTTATAGAAGGTTAATCTCTTTCTGATGTAATAGGAGTTGCACTTGTTACAGCAGTTACCATCTTAGCAAAATTCACTCAATAACCATTCCTCTCTGAATTCCAGCACTCAACATCTTTCCCGCGGTGATGATTCTTTAGAAGCTGACAGCCATACTAATCAGTTTAGTATAATCCACATCCTTTGAGGTTATTTGCAATAATTGTATCAGTAACTGCATTAAATACAAAAGTGATATTGTCCGTGTCTGTTGCACATGTAAGATGAACATATATTTCTTTTTCATCGTTCAAGTTTTTGGCCTCAAATTGTTTCCTAATGTAAAGGCAGCCAGCTTCATATGTGTTTGGCCCTGCAAGCAAAGAACAAGCAAAGAGTAAGAATGTTAACATCTACAATGTAGCAAGTGTAGTTTGAATAAATCAGAAACTACATCCATGGTTTCCTGACCTTGGTGCAGTGGTGCATTGTGCTCTACTATTAACCTTTTAACTCCTGGAAGTGTTAGTCATGTAATTTCTTCCTATTCAATTCATACATTACTAAGCAAACAGGTAATAAGAATTCTTAAACTTATCAGGTACAGGTTGTTACTTTGATCTAACACCAGATTCTTCAAACCAAACCCCTTTTTATCACCTTTCCTTTCTCATCACAACATGGAACGATTGGAATTAGGCACAAATGGTGTATGTTGTGTCCAATGGAATGGACCACTTAAGACCCATAATGGAATATACACCAAAAGAGAGGCTATCATAGGTTTGCAGGGATATCAATTTTCTTTATGGGGATACTATGAAGAGATTGTGCACCAGGTGTAAACATTATTTCCTATTCCAGTCCTATATATAATATAATATAAATATATAAATTTGTAAACAAAAAAAGAAGAAACGTTCCACATTCTTGACAAGATAGAGTGTTGTACCAGGTTTGGCTCATTAACACTCTACACTGAAATCAAGGCCTTGGTAAGATTAAGCCCCCTTACACCCAATGTCATTATACATATTCCCCATTTTGTTCCTTTTACATTTCATCACATGCTGACATGGAGAATTTGTTCAACAGTCAAGACCTTCTCTAGTTGGTGATCATTTCCTTTATTCCTGTGACCTTAATGTTTGATTCAGGGGTGATAATGTATGGAGAAATTAGATGCTAGTCACTCTAAGGAGTTTAATGGTTAACTCATGGAACTACTTGATGATCACAACAGAAATCTGTGAAATTTTTCTTGTTTGTAAACATAAATCCTACCTGAATAATCTGGAAAACATATTGTGAGTGGAGAAGTAGAAATTTTTTCTTCAAATAAATCCTTTTTGTTAAGGAAGAGTATAACTGAAGTTTCAACAAACCATCTGTTGTTCACTATCGACTCAAACAATTTTAAACTCTCTTCCATTCGGTTCTGAGAGAAAGAAAATTGATGATTAGTTGCTAGAACAACACAGTATTATTAGCAGTCCATCAATATTATGACAAGAAAAACTGTAGGGAAAGGGCTGGTGATAAATATTCCCTTAATGCAAAAGACTGTTTCACATAAAACTTTGCAGTGTTCAATTTTGACCTGGCTAAAATGAGTTATTCAAATATGCCCTAGAATGTTCAAAATCATGCCTCAAATTTTTAAATTTCAAACTTTTCCAAGGTATCATACTTTGTAACATGCCATGTTTGCGATGCAAGCATAATTCAGTTCAGCCACCCACTTAGTTTAGATCATACACTTACCAGTTGTACATTTTCTATTAACAATCCTACTATCGAAAACTATCACAGGTTGCCCAATTTCCCACACTCTTTATCACTTCAACACTGGCCAGACTTACTGTGGTTTCATCTTCCTGCAGTGTCAAGTCATATGCACTCAATGCAACACAGTATATTATAGCTGTGACATCTTCAAAGCAATGAATCCATTTTTTGCGCTCAGATCTCTGACCTCCTACATCAAACAATCTGTAAGCAAGAGCCAAGAAAATATGTTACACCAAATTGAGAAATATTGTTTGAAAAAATATGGAGCCTTTCTATGAGATAGAAAGGTCTGTTACTTACTTAAAATGGAGCCTCTTGAAATCAAACTGGATTTCAACAATGCCGGTGGTTTTTACCCTCGTCCGTAAGAGATCCTGTGCCGTGGGTTCATAATTTTCAGCTCCAATTCTTTCTATTGCATCTAAATAACTACAGAAAAGAAAGAATGCAGTCTAAAACAACCAAAACACCACTCTGCTTTTGAAGATAGATTAGGTTTTATCCTTGTGTCACAAAACTTTAATGTTAGTGGTCCACCGTAAAGAGTTTCTAAGCTGACATTTTAAGTGCTAGCCCTTCTTCTGAGAGGATATGGTGTTAGAATTTTAATTTTGCAATTTGGCCATTCAGAACTGGTTTGGCTTGCTTTCTTCACTACTGATACCACCACCCCCCCCCCCCCCAAATTTGGTGTCTCTTATGCTTGTAGTCTTTTAAAATTATTTTATGCAGTAGTTGGTTAGTAAAAAGATAAGGTTTTCAGATGTGGCATCCAATGGTTTATTTTCTGGTTTTTATTCAACAATTATGAGCCTCAACTGAGCAAACAGGCCAAGATTCTCATATCAAGGATCCTCCTGACCACACATTATTCAAAGAAATACATGACCAACCAGGGAATTTTTTTTTCTCAGGAGAGCATGCATTACAAATAATGTTTGGATTGTTGACCATGCTCTAAGGAGTACTGTGAGCAGGCTGTGAAATATGACTGTAAACCACCATGCAACAGAAGAGGGTCTAAGATTATTTCATATATGGGATGGTTGGTTTTCATCAAAATTCAATGCGGTTACGGTTATGGTTAATTGTATTGTGCTGTTTTGCAGTTTCTTACAGATGATTTCCTACTGGTGATTCTGGTATCTTCCATTTCTTGACCAATGTATATGTTAAATACTAGACCAGTACTAATACTTGTATTGAAATTTGAGGAGGATTTGATCATACCATTCCTTTTAAACTACTTATGCTTTGGACTATTTCAAATATGGCTATTTATTGACCTAGGATTTTTCATGATGAAATTTTGTCAATCATACTACCAAGGAAATATTTATATTGTTCAACAAAAATTTGCATCTGACGAATCAACATTGGTATATTGATGTCAGTCAGTCAATGCCAATATATCACTGTAAAATATTTATCTTACCTATCTAAAATCTCAACCTTTCTAAAATCAAGTCTAAGCAAGAAAAATTAATTATAACCAAGAAATAGGGCACTTTTGCTCGGACATGTCCAACAAATGGATAAATTACATTCAAATGCCTTCCACAATAAACCACAAGGCCAAATCTTTCTTCATCTGCAAAACTTGCTGTTTGAAAGATGCATAAAAATAAGAAAGACCTAAAGTAACAAATAGCAGTATTATTGGATTCAGTAATGTAAAGGTGACTGGTTATGCAAGTTATACATCCAGAAAACTCAATTTAGCTAACATAATTTTGATGCTCAGTACTTGAAACAAATTGATGTAAATGTTCAAAACAATTTTCTTTCAAGTCTCTCTTTATCACAAACACAAAACAATTACTTCTAAGGGGAAGACTATTAGACCATTTTTTGGCTGGTTGCTTAAAATCTGTGAAGATCTTTGGTCAATACCTTAATGAATTTTTTAAAATAGCTGTTTGATCTTCTGCAGACAACAGGTCCAATATAATGCAAGCTGCACTTTGATACAATACTGTATTGATCCATGGAATATTAAAATCAATATTACTGCAATGACATTCAGTCATGCTTGGTCTGAAGGGATCAGCTGCATGGGAAGATTACGTTTGGTCTAACCGAACATAATCTTCCAACTCACTTGCTTTTAGTGCTCAACTGCATTAAAAACATTTCACTTCACACAACATTTAGATAAAACATTTGAATGACTTGAAGGAGGTTTTGAGCACAGTTTTGCAAAACAACACCAAATAATTACCAAATTATTTGTCATTGGGGTTTGTTTTTGAAGTTAGTACTGGTAAAAATAAAATGTTTTTGTGTTTTTGAGTGATTTTACACCTTTCAACAAAATTGGGAAACACTGGAGACCAGACAAACAACTATTTTTGAATCAGTGACATTAAATTTACCATAAGTTTTACTGTGGAGATTTTGGATAATTCTTCTCAAGAGGAACATCTGTTCAGATTGATTACTCAAGTACTATAAAAAATGCTTCACAAAAATAATTCCCTGAAAACACCACAAAAACATGGAAATATCAGCTAAAACAATCAAAAGAGATCGTAAAATGTTATTTGGAAGAATTTACCAGCTAAGAATTATGTCAAATAACTGAAAAAAGGTAATCGGTTTTGGTAAACATCACGCAAGTTTGAGATGTACCTAAGAATTACTAGTGTTTACTGATAAAGGTGTAAAAGTTATTTTTCAAATTTAAGCAGTAATTATGATCGCGTGCGCCCAAAGTTATTTCTAAACAACCCAAGAGAAAATCCAAACAATTTGCAAGGTACCTAACAAACTTAACAGTCATCGTGCAAGGTCAATTTCTTCCTTATTACTTGGTAAATATATTACATCAACGATGTCACTTTAAGCAGGTCTAGTAAATTGCAAGAAAGCCGTATGATGACAAACAGTCTACCTCACACAAGTTTGCAATATTCGAAAATGCCCGTTCACATAACAAAGATATATTTTTCTCTCCAAAAAAAATGCGTCGAATTTTTTCCTCCTCTTTGGCGAGAAGTTTCCACCTTCATTTCGGGGAAACTGTTTCAAGATCGGAGCATGCCCAGAAGAGTCTACCGCAATGATCAAAACAACTGAAAATTGGCCCGATTTGTGATTATCGTCTGCGTTAATTTCTAAGGGACAGTGTTGATAATAAAGTGGCCTAGGCGCCAAAATATACACTTACTATCTGGCAGAGTCGTTCAGTTGATATTCTCTAGATCTCCGGAAACACTGTTTTATTCCTCCGTCTTGCCACAACCGTTTCATTGCTGCTGTTAACTCGGGCGTGAACGGTTCCTGATCGTCCGCCCTGGCCACCACATCGAAAACCATTTTGGCGTCCATCTACAAATGTAAAGCCAATATTCAGAACGACTGCACGGTTCACTAATCCGTCGACTGTTAATCCAGTCGAATATATGAAGTAAGATAACTAATCAACAAAGAAAAATTCAGGCGAAATTACGATGATCTTTCTTACAAGTCTCTCGTCTGTTTCGAAGTCTATCCGCAGTTTGTCCATCGCTCGAATAATTTTTAGTAGAGAGTAGATCGCATTACTGAAAACCAGGGGCTTATATTGACTGTAATCCTCTGCAGTAAAACCATGATCATGGATGATTCTGAAATAGAAAAACCAAAGACCAACTATGCTAAGAACACATTAGATTTTTCCTTGTAAACAGAGCGGGTAACCAAGTTGTAAACAAGCTTACGAAAATCGCCAAATGTCACATACTTCATTTGCTTTACTATAGTGCTTTTCCCCGATTCTCCTGCACCTGTAAGAAATAAGAATACAGTTGGATTGAGTCTTACGAGTGAATACAGCTCATAGAGGTCTGCAAACTCATCAACGCCGGTAAAATCAGCTAGAGGTCCACGCCTCCAGACTTCGCAGAGTCTGCTTTGGTCTGCAAAATTGCTCAGTTCAAACGCTCAAAGTTCGACAAAAATTTCATGCTCAAGTGGGAAAACATTCTAACGAATTAAACATTAAAGTCTCAATAAGCAGAGTCTAACCATCTGCTCGAGCAAAAACGAAGCAAAATCATAAAAAACACCAACAACCACACATCTACGAAGCTTACTTCAACCTACCAAGTAACAACAACTTCACTTCTCTTTCCGCGCGAACACTCTCCGCTTTCAAGTTTTTATCGATGGCTCTGCTCCGTGCAAGGGCTGCCCTATCTTCTGCACTCAAAGTGCAACCCATTTTGGCGGAAGGCCTAGACAGCTAGGTCTTTCACGTCCAAATAATGAGCATATTCATAGAAACTACCTAACAGCCATCGGCATTGTACGAGGATCTCGAATGGTAAGTCTCTGTCCAGGCCCGCGATCTACGGATCCGCGGAGGCCGTTTGACACAGGGCGGAACATTAGATACTAACAGGGGTAGGGTTCGTAAGTGGATTAATAATCTCAAAGAATTGCTAAAAAACACTTCACCAAATAAGTTCAAAAATAGCGAAATGAAGCAGGCTGTAAAATTTATCATTATCATCCCTCATCTTACAGAACCTAATCTTTTTCTCGTGATAACATTTACGCGAGAAAAGGACAGTCACTACCTCACGGACGGATTAACTTTGTTGCTCCGAAAAATGTAGTCTCTTCTTTTCGATCCAATCAGAAGGGGGCCTATAGAGAGGGCGACAAACAATACAATGGTCATAAAATAGCAAAGATATGTCGTGTCTTATCATATGACATGAGTTCTATAATTATCTTAAAGCGCATAGGTCCGTGCATGACATGGCAGGCATTCGGGAAGTAAAATCCCAATTAAACATTAGATCTTGCAAGTAGAAGCTCTATAGTGTTCTTAAATGGAATTAGGTCTTAATTTAGCTTTTTCTACTGCAAGGTTATGGCTGAGTGCCAGTTTACTGACGAACAAAACCAGCGGAAGTTTATTTAACGACTTTGGAACTTTGTTTTGCATCCTTGCAAACAAACGATCCTTTCCATGTGATTTTGACAATACAGTCTCTCGTGGACATCTAACTCATTGTCCCCCCCCCAAAAAAAATGAAATATTCAAATTTAAAAATAAAAAATCATGGCGTTTCAGTAGTGATAAAATTCTAACCATGCAAGGCTCCCCCCCCCACCACCACCAAAGTAACTTCGACTAAAATTTTCGATGGATCCCACAAATAATATTTTTAGACAGTGGAAAGACCAGATCAAAATGTTTTCGAAACGCTTCATGAAAAATAACAAATCTGTGTCAACATTAAGAAACGATGAACTGCAGCCGGTCAAAAGCTGAAAAAAATTTCATTCACCATTGCATCACCGGTAGAGTAGTGGAACTTTCCAATAAAAAACATGGAATTATCATAGACGAAACATATTTAAGGAATTAAAGCAAAAGGTTCCTGTTTGCAGCCGATCAAAAGCTGAAAAAAATATCATTCACCATTACATCACCGGTAGAGTAGTGGAACTTTCCAATAAAAAACATGGAATTATCACAGACGAAACATATTTAAGGAATAAAATCAAAAGGTTCCTGTTTATACTGGCGACCGAGGAACAAGACAGGCGAGGTATGATTTTATGTCTGAGGTTTTGCATGCTTCCGCATTAAACTTAAACAGTTTTGTAGAGTTTATTCTAAATTATTATTGGTTCGAAATACAAAATAAGATAAAAACTACTCGCAGTTAGCCACAGCTAGTCGAGGCAAGCGGTGGCTCAACGCATAATAAAACATTTCAATTAAATCTAGCAACGATACAGCAATACAAAATGAAAAGAGCGATATAATAACTGACAAGTACCTTAAATGTTAAAGGGGCTTTATAACAAAATTGTTGGTAACTACCGTCGATTATAACAACTAAGAGAAAAAATATATGTGATTTACTATACATCTTTACAAGAACAGACCACCAAGCCTAAATACAAAAGGAGATAATCAATTGATTACTGTCCTAACAAACATTTTAAATTAAAAAAAATAGGAGATATGACATTTTTAAAAGTACTTTAACAAGACGATCGTAGCCAATTATATTAGCAATAGGAATCGTAAACTTCAAGAAAGTAGGAAGGATGATCGGGCAACGCATTTAATAAGCCGAACTTTCAAGACATTTTCTTAATCAGATCAAGTAAATCGGTGTAATAATTTGCCTCCAAGAATTTTTTTGAAGGAGCACACAGTGAATTTTTTGCCTAGATTTCTGTTTAGACGAATGAGTCATTCCATCATGGAGAATATTCCAGACCTTCGTGCCGTTTCTTGAAAAATAATTTACTTTGCTTGTCTAGTCTAGAGTACTCGAAGAATGAATTATCGCTGGGCGATGATCTTGTGTTATATGGGTGAATATTAGATTGATAATTAAATATATTAGTTATCGGAGGTGGCGAGGATGAATTATTAAAACCGTCAGGTATTGAGATGGCAACTGATTTAAAACGCAGAAGATCTAAAGATACTAGATTGGAGGAGACGAAGAAAGCTATTGCATGAGATTCATCAGTAATCACCATAGAACATGAGGTGGAGGGCTCGTTTTCCCCCCTTCCCCGGGCGATAAAAGATGGTCAGCCCCTAAACTAAATGTCTGGGTGTTCCTATATTGATGACAATCTCTCCTGCATGGAGTTTTCACATTGCTCACATCGCCTAGAAAATAAGATGTCAATCGGCATTATTGTTAAACTAAGACGTTTCACACCCTGGTGTAACTTAGAGCATGTAAGCAGATCACTTATCCAGCCCTGTTTACTGTAGGGTGTGGTTGCAAGAGGCATGGGACTAAGTTTACAGAACTGCATAACAGAAAAAAATCTTTTGGTTGCACTATGATAAAATTTACCTGATCCCTGTAATATTGTTATGATCTCCTCTTCTCATCGGCAGTTACATTGGCAGTCAATTTTCCATATTCCACCCATTATGCTCTGTTGTCGACGAGTCAGTTCCCCCCGCAGGCGAAATAATGACTGGCCTCTTAGTGACATAACTGTTGCGTTTCAAAGGAACGTTTGAATTTCTGTTATGTTCGAAAACTTTCAAATTGACTTGTAACGTACCTATTTTGCCCATAAATGATGTTTTTTCTGTAAACAAGAAAGTGGCATCCGTTTGGTGAGAAGTGCCATATAAAAGCTTTGCAACTCCAAACAGAACATCCCCGTTTAAAACAGGGACGAAGATGGAAGATTTGAGGAGATCACATATTGGTCAGATGTTCGTGTTTGGTAGTTTATTGTCCACATCTCTGACGATAGATAACCTTCTAACATTGCCCTTCCGTCATATCAAAGTTACTACTGATAAACCAATACTGCGCTTTTCGTGTGGCAATAATAACGCTATAACGCTTACAGCCTATATATATCCAAATACAGAAACGACATCATGTCTCTCAAATAAAACTGATGTCTTTAAGTACAAAATTCAATTGTCGTCTTGCTATTTGTGTTTATCTATTGTCAAGATCACAGGAGTATCTGTGTTTGTAAGCAGCTAGGTCCTTCAAAACAAGCTACTCAATAACATCTGGCTTCACAAAATTGGCAAAGTTACAGTTTGTATAGATGACATTGTTGCAGTTGTTGTGGCTCAGTTTTTCATTTTTGTTTTTGTTCGTGCATCGTGCATCGTGCACCCATGACAATCTCATCTGCTACAGACCTGATTTACGTAAGTTTTCAATTGGTAGGGTCACTTCATTCGCTAAGATAGAGTTAGCAGGGTTTGTTACCAGAATTTATCCGTTGAACTTCCAGAAGTGATTTACATGTAACTTCTCCCTGTAATATCCATATATATATATATATATATATATATATATATATATATATATAAATATTATGAGAGGAAAAAAGGACGTAACTACGTTTCCCGACAAGCCTGTTTCGTGAATCGCTTCACTCTTCAGGGGTTTAATGTGAAGAGTGAAGCGATTCACGAAACAGGCTTGTCGGGAAACGTAGTTACGTCCTTTTTTCCTCTCATAATATTTATTCTGCTCTGCTTCAACGTATTGAGCACTGTTCCACGCGAAAATCGACTTGCAGACTTCCTATATATATATATATATATATACATACATGTATATTATCCAGCACACAGGTAATGAGAATACTCAAACTTATCAAGAAGAATTTCTTATCTTGATCTAAAGCCAAATTCTCGTAATAAATTTACTAGGAACTGTGTAGCGGCTAAAGGGGAGAATTGACAATCGATCAGATCTTGGGAGGAGTAAAGGGTTAACAACAAGAGAACCCGAGCAGCCCATAGTTGGTCGTGAAAAAGTCATTATAGGAGGCTTACAGCGACAACATGATTTGTCATAGACGAAGTAATGAATTAGTTCTTAAACTAGAAGGTTGTGGTAATGACATGCGCCTCACTGACAAATCATCATATTTTGCGACAAATGAGTTTGCTGTCTTATCGTTTAATTGCCTAGTTTGTTTTTCGCAGCTGATTTCGAGAATTACATCGACAGCCTAGGGAAGCAATCTGCCTTTTTTTACGGACGACTGTGGCTGCAGTTACGTATGAGCAGTATATTACTTTCAGCAAAACACAGTTAAACAGTGATGTCCAGACGCGAACCATTGTTTGCCGTGGGAGTTATTTGTAGATAACGTAATTGGCTCTTGGCCAATGAAAATGGAAAAAACAAAAACAAAATAACAAAGAACTAAAATAAGTCTTATTCCCTCGACTGTATGTGATAAATAACAAAAACAACATGGGCGTGGCCAAAGAAAACTATCTCTTCTCAATCAGAGTAGGCAAAAGAGGGTTACAAAATCTTATCATGCCACTAAAATTACATCCGAAGTGGTAGCAAAGAGCCGGATAAAACTGTGCACTGTGTGATCAAGGTCTTACTCCAAAGTGGTCCCAAATTGGCATTTTTTACTGTCACTGTTCCAGTGATATTTGGGCTTTTATCCTGTGATTTCGGCATTGTATTGTTTTAAAGATAACTAAGAAGTTGTTAAGTTAGGTTTGAAAGTCAGAAAAAACCTTTAATAGAGGCGTTGAAGCCAGCAGAACATAAAATTACAAAGGAAATGTCCGGATCCTCCAATGAAGAGCCATCCTTGCGGCCCTTGTTTGGTCCCGTCACGCAACGCATTCGGTCCAAACTGCTTTCTGTGACGCGATCAAACATCGTAAACAAAGGACCTTTAGCAGCTTGTTGTTCGCGTTTCATCGCTTAACACTTCCTTTTTCGACGGTGTGGAAAAAAAAACGTTAAAACGAAATAAATAAACCAGGCAGTTATTGTAAAAAAGGACGATAATACTTTTTTTCTGTGTTATTGCTTCCCACATTATCAGATCTTTCCTGATTATCCCCGGTCTAACTTCCGCAAGCAAAAAAAAAATATTTAAGGGGATTAACCTTCGAAAGTGGCATCAACAAGATGTTTTTTCTTTTAATTAAGTAAGGGAGAAACAAAATTAATGAGGGAGTGAGAGTTTAAAAATTTCCATGACCTCTCAAACCTTAGTCCAACCCCTCATGAAACACCAAGCGAAATGTTAGGCTTAGCAGCCTGGCCGAGGAAGGCGGTCTGTTATTCACGAGGTCAGATTTAAAGTCGTAGTATGAAGTGGTTTACGATTCGCAATCCTTTGACAACTAAATCCGTAACCCAAACAAAAGATTTCAGCCGAAAACACTTGAAATGGTTGTGACCCTCTACATCATCAATTTCCCGCTGAAGAAAATTTCTCAAAGACATTTGACTGTACTTACAATATGAGTGGTGATTATCAGACTCGTTAGCTAGATAAAAAATAAATTGGGGGTCATAATTGTGGCGGAAAGGCACTGTTACCCAGCGAACGATTTATAGTTCAAAAAACAAATTCTAAAATGGTACGCTTGACTGATACACGAATTGTTGTTTACTTTACACATGGAACTGTTCTTGAGACCGCAGTGGGAGAGAATATTTTTCTTGTAGTTTTCCAGCCGGGCAAAACACTTTTTCCTGTTTTTGAAGAAATTTATCAAGGATAATCTAAGTAAACAGCAATAAACAAATCTGAACTTCACCACGGAAATTCGTTCCTCTCATTACGTCTCTGTCGTTTACATCGGGGTTTCGGGGTCCTGTCCTTAAATGGCGTCTTTCTATTGTGAGTTAGTCTTGAGACGGCAACGGAATGGAAACCTCCTCTGCACCGAGCTTGCGGTTGCGACTTTGAAGAATCTAGAGGGCACTTTCCGGTACAAATACTCCTCAATCGAGTTTCATTTGCTCTTATTTCCAAATCTTTTGGTGCACGTGGTCGTAGTTATGATAGTTATTCCACCAACTTGTATACGAATGCAGTCAGTCGACGATAAATGTGCCAACTTCTAAACACCGGCAGCCACACCCTGTCGGGCAGACGTCCATTGTTTCGAACCACGTCATAAGATGGTATGTATGACCGCCATGACCACACGCCACACAGAAATTACTAGCGCCTTCAGTAACAGAAGAGAAAACAATTATTGAGACACATCATAATTTACAATTCATAGCACATAGATAAAATTCTATTTGTAGACAATCTATTCATTATTTCTTCTTATTATTATTATTATTATTGTTTGTTTTTTGTGACTGTCCATATTATTTCTTTTCTTTCCCTTATAGCAAGCCGAGCTCTGACTTTCCTTAAAATCTCGAAAAAGAAGAATCGTGACCACTACTCGTATCTTTCACGGACTGACTTATTGATTTAATTTGAAATAAAATTACTCTTGGAATAGCCTTCACATTTACCATTGCCACGGAAGGAAACGACTCACGCGCACGAAGAAAGACTAAAAGCAAGAGTGGTTCACGAGGAGAGCGAAGAAAGAAACTACTTCTAGTGCGTTTTGACATCAACAATCAAATGGAGAGCCCTTGATCAGTATTTGACACTAAATGTACAAACAAAGGGTTGGTAGCAAGCGTCAAGGGAAAGAACCTTCAAAATAAGGTATTTGTCCGCGTCTCAAAACGTCTATGGTTCAGCTACTTATTGTACCAGGCATCACATCAGGAAAGCGATGAAAAGGACATGGTATCCGTCGAGGCCACGTTAGTCACACACGCCACACACACGTCACGCAATCATCATCATGCTATTTAGCCGACTGCCAGTAAAACCCCCTTTACCTTACCTCTAACAGCCACATGACATATTACGCACTGAAAACCCAACGCTTTACAAGTGCCGCACTGAGCTCCACGAAACTTCTGAGGACAGTTGTAACAGCGGGTACTGAATTCTACGACCAAAAAAGACACAACATCTCACCAAAATGATTTGCAGATCGCGTGATGGGCTCTCGATCCAAAAAAATGTATCGATACTTAATTTAGGCTCTGGTTTCCAATGATTCAATCATATTGTTTCCATAATTCCGCTTGCAAAGCGCACTAGCAGAGCTCCATGTTTAAGAAAAATGGCATCCCATAGGTTCAAGAAGATTAAGTTATCACCTTAGTGCCGTCTGTAAGCAAAACTCATGCAGGGTAAGCAGCACTGCAAGTACCCCACGGAGTAATACACGTTGGTTAGCAGGTATATTACGTATTACAATACAAGTTAGTGCGTCATACGCTTTGCTATTCAAGTGTGACATTACAATAATGAATTAACACACCCTCTAATTTACAGATATTTCGCAAAAATTAAAAGAAATTACCGGCGGGGAATCCGAATAAAATAAAGGGCCGTAAAAATTAGCTTATTAAAACTCCCCTTTCACTTAGAGGCTTGCCTAAATCTTTTCGTTACCAAGACAAAAAATACAAATGATCACTCACCTACTCCCTTGTGTGGTTTTTGAGGTTCACTTAAAAATTTGATGACTTCAGCTCTCTTGCCCAGCAGATTCCAGCGGTACAGAACATCAGCATATTGGTTCATGTAGTGGTCATATAACCGAAGTTCTGAATTGTAAACAAATCTGAAAGGGATTCCCAGCATTAAGCTATGTTAACTAATATGCTAGTTTCGAGTAAGCTTACTGCTTGAAAAATGAAATAAGTGCAAGAGAAGAATATGGTGAGAAAATCATGGTCTGTGGAAATCGGAATTTTGGTGAATAATTTTTATCATAATACAAGATAGAAGAATTAAACAGAAAAAGAATTCCATCGATCTCATCCTAAATTTTTGACTGGGAACGATTCTGATTGGGTGAACTTCCCAAGTTCGAATTCTAAAATTTTCATGTGAAATTATCTTGTTCGGTTCAAGCCCAGGTCAGACCATTTTGTTGTACTCTTAAGCCCGACACTTTACGACCACGGTGCCTCTCTCCAACCAGGAGTAAGAATGGGTACCAGCGAAGGAAAGGGAAAGTGGAAGATAGGCTGAGAGGCATTGTCATTTCATGCCACAAAAACTACGATAAACTCCAAATGAATCGAGGGGTAAGTTTCTAAAGAAATTGTGGTGCTGCGTCGGTGGGCAGGGGTATCACAAGATAATTTGATTTTAGCAACTGCGTTGTTAAAGCAAAATCGCCACCGTAAAGGGTCTCTAAAGCCCTTAGTCGCTCTGACGAAGGGCTAACGCTCGAAATGTCAGCTTAGGAAACTCTTTACGATGGCCAATTTACATTACAACTCGGCTGATAAGACCAAATTCTCATTAAATAAGCTCTTTTTCGTTAGCATCGTGAGACTTAACGAAAGAAAATCTGTTTTTTTGTCTTACTTACACTATTCACCACAAGAGTTTGCTTTACTTCACATTCCTATCAGTGCAAGAGGATACTAAATCGCTAAACTCACCGACAATCATTCTCGTACTGCTTGCGTTGTTCTTCCTGCGGATTCTTTGCTCGAATGAACACAGGCGGCGACCAGCCACCACTATAAGGAAATGAAATCTCGCTCCACTGCTCCTCCGCTGGAGACATATCAACTGGCTCCTCTTCTATGACACTCCCAACAGATTTTGGTCGCTTATGGGACTTAATAAACAACAAGAGTACCGCATTGAACTTCACAGGAAATTTCAAATTTTTTTCGAATTTAGTTTACCTAAGAGAACCCTTCGTCATGTATCATCAAAAGCACAAATATGATTCGATAATTAGAATGTTCGTGGTCACATTCTTCAATGGAGAACAAAAGAACCAACTACGATTTAACTCAATCTATTGGTATGCCTTCGTATTTCAACTGGTAATGCAGTTGTAGCCCCTCCATGACCTGAATTTTCTCAACCGCCTCTTGAATATTATTTTTACCGTGGTAGTCGTGTTAATTTGAAAATCCACGAAAGATAATTCAGGATGTTCGACTTTCGACTTTCGACTTTCGACTTTCTATACTGACATTTAGTTTCCCACTTTCGTTGAATTCTTCTTGTATAGTTGTGATAAAATCGTCCCAATTGTAACGAAGACGTGTTCGTCACACAAAATCGCAGCAATAGGCATACAAAATTCTGACTAAAACGAAATCCGCCATTTCTACCCTTACTCATAGTTGCAAGTTTAAACGATATTCACTATGAATTTAACCACCTCTTAACGCACCCCCCCCTCCCCACTAAAAAAAAATCCTTCCAGGCCCCCTCCTTCATAAATGTTACCATGAGCCACTTACTTGATAAGGAGTATCAGTGACTTGTGATGATGACGAGCCATAAGTTAACGGCTTGCTTGATGCAATGACATCCGGCTTAAAGTCAACTTTAGGAGGTTTGAAAGGTTCTGGGAGGGAGGGGTGGGCCAGGACACAAGCCAGCATTCCTAACATCTGAATGTCCCGGATGCGTAAGTAGTAATCCATTCTGTTGATAGAAAGTGGAAGATGAGCAGCTACATATCTTAAAGCTCCATTTTTTTTTTGAGTAAAAGTAAGAGTATGGAAACCTAAATGAGCATGTGCTCTTTTTCGTTGCCAGATAAAACAGGGCCTGGTTTCCGAACGGTATGTTTTCGTAAATGATAGAAATCCTCGTGACGTCTTAGTACTTAGAGGAAGTAATATTGAGTTTGCTGTTAATTGAGGACTGCTTAGCAAGAATTAATTGTTTACTCACAGGGATTTGATCATTTTCCTTCCAAATGGATGTAGTGCCCAGGGCGACTCATCCATCGAATCAGTGGGTGCGAGCTTGTTATCGAGGACTGAGCTCAAAAGCGACCACGTCTGTACCAGGTCTTTGCGGCCAGTTGTCATTGCAGCCGCCAGATTCTTTTTACAAATTTCAGTGATTTTCTTTCCTTCAAGCCTTGATAATAAAAATAATAACGCAAATCAAAAAAATACGGAAAAACGTCCCAACTTCAATGCTATCACGTGTGACACAAAATAAAATTTGGTATGTCAAACCAGGTGAGATTGTTACGAGCATTTTTACGCATCCATTCCAATTGATTTAAAATCCGGTTGTTTAGGATCAAAGTATCACAGCTTTTCTTGTTACAATGGTAGCAAGGCTAAGCCATTGTGACCTTTAATGGATTTTGATCCATGGTGTTTTGTGTACCTTTTCACCACGTTTTCCCGCACAATACGCTGTTACGTCGAAGTTCATCGTTCATCGGTCCTACTTACGTGTACGCTTGTCCCAACGACTGGTGAATGGGCATCAAAGCACTGACGTCACGAATCACAACGGGGCCAACATCACTATTCCTTGAGGTTACTCCACTGTATTTTTGTGCATCATTTAAATCCCCTTGCTGCGTGACACAACACAGTAAGTCAGTGACGAATGAGTAACTTCCTTTCACATTCAACAGGCAAATTACATTGACAGGAAATGATAATAAAACCCTCTATCATTCTGTAATGAACTTTATTACGTAAGACATTCAATTGAAAAGTTTATTGATATTATAACACACTGGCGCGCGATATGAAGATATGAAATTTCTCTTCGAGTTGAACACGAGAGGAGAAATGGAAATCCTTGTAAAACACCCCACTTTGATGTAATAAAATTACTAAATATATTGGTCAGTTCACAGGAGTACCACACGCACGCCCTCGTCAACCCGATAATCCACCAAGCAGAAGGCCCACTTCTGTTCACCTGGTTAAACGACCTGAACATCATATTCCTTGCAGACGATTGATGTCCAAATGCACTAAATGTAGGTCTGTATTTCTGAAGCGAGCTGTTGATGAGGGGAGGAAGAGCTGGTCCGCTACTGGGGCGAGAGCTGTACGCAGAGAAGGCCGAAAGGGACCTGTATGAGAAAAACATCAACTCGAATGAAAAGCGGGAATTAGCCTGGATGTAAAAATTTAACTCGTATACTTTTCAATGAGTAACACCTTTGAACACCAAAAGATTCATTTGTGATAACTTAAGAAGGGAAATCGTCAAATCAACACACATCAAGGCTTCATTGGTTCCTTAAGAATATGACCCAAGGTAGCGATCAAAAATTGCCAAGGGGAACAGGGGGAACAGGGGGGAATGGGGAGGTAGGCTACATAGTGATGAGGACGCGTTAGTGTGCAGAATTGTCCCGAAAAATAAAACATGAAGGCACGCACACTAGGGCGTAATTAGTAGACACAAATCCGAGAACCGGTGGGCTGATAAACAGGTGTTCAAATAACGCTAGGAAAGGGAGAATAGATTGATTCAAATTTCAGATAAACAGTATTTCTCCTCCCGATTTCAATATATCATCCTACGAACAGATATTCATTTGAAACTGACAGTTATGTGTTGTACCTGGGAGTTGGCTCTCCACCAGAACCCAAACGGCCACTATACCTTCCTGGTAAATTGAAGCACACAAGTAGTCCTATAAAAAAAAGAGTTATAGTAAACGCCATCTCTTGGTCATTTGGTTCACAGAAAAATTCCGTAAAACGATTAAACATGTCAAAGGAATATTACTAATGATGTTAGTAGTAATACTACTAATACTTGTAACATCAGTAACGATGATGATGATGATGATGATGATGATGATGGCGATAATGATAATAATGATACGAAAAACAATTTTACTCGTGACAAACACAAATGACCAAACAAACCAAGCAGATCTCTAGTCAAAATGAGCCACCGGTGCAAGGACAAAAGATCAACTGAGCACAATGCAAAACACGACTTGTTTGACTTCTGATTGGGTCAAGAGGAACCCACGAGATTTCAAAAGCGTATCGATACAAAGATAATTTAAAGCAAAAACTGTCTAGTGTTAATTCAAGTTGTACATGTAAAAAAATTAATACAAATTGTTCGGCCTCTCACAACATGCCCCCAAAAGGCACGTCATCTACCCCTAAACTTACCACATGCACAAAACTTGGCCCCAGAGGTGCGCGGGAATGGAACGGCTGCGTCCAGGTAGCTACCATACGAGACTGGGTCGAGTCTGCCGTGAAACGGGGGTGCAGAGGACGCCAATGGGTCCGTGGGTAAATCTTCTTGAAGCTAAATTAACGAGATTTCTTAACGTCACGGCAAGAACTGGAAACATAATATGCTAGTGGCTTGAGGCCAGAAACCACAAAAAGAAAGAACTCGACTGTGCGTCGAGTGCGAATGTCAAACTAGTAAGATACTCCGAAACAAACAATAAAACATCGCGTCAAAATTGGATCAGGATCGGAATTCTAACATTACACTCACTCATCTCGACAACATAAGTGGCTTCGCCTCCTATGAGAAGCAGTAGCCACAAAAAAATAAATCAAGCCATGAATCACTCTTCTCAATATACTTGAAAAAGATTAACAGGCTTAGAGACCCTAACTTGAGAGAAACCACAGGTGCAAAGTTTGATTTGTAAGAATTTGGTCATAATTAGAAAGAAAGATGTGATTCCATGACGATTGACGCACCTATTTGGACTGAAGGTAGTTAAGGCCATTTTTTAATCAAAACATCAGTATCGTGCCTCCTCGCCCTTTAGCTCCCAGATGTGATTAACAAGTAACCTATCCCCGAAATATCCATACATTACTCAGCAAAGAGGTAACGAAAATACTCAAACTTGTTAGGTTTAAGTTGTTGTCTTGATCCAACACCAAATTCTCGTAACGAATTTAAAAGGAAATGTGTAAGTGCTGGTGGGGAGAATAAACAATCACATCTTGGGTGTTAAAGGGATCAATGTTATGAAAAAACGACGGCGGATAGTCTATCTTACAACTTCAAATCAAATTTCAATAATTTGAGATCTTGTAATTTAATTTGCGACTTTCTACACTACAGTTCAAAACTTAGCACAAACCTTACCTCACCTACACGAAAGCAGGCTGGCTATAATGAAAGGAATTCTGTATACGGAAAGTTCAGTAGCTCACCGTTAATTCTTCAAGATGGCTGACGAGTTGTCTGAGGCATGGCTCAAGACATGTTTGGTTTGACTTCACATGCGTCTGAGCCGTCTCACGTAAAGTCTAAAGAAGGGGAACAAATACACCCTTAGATCAATATCCCTACTCTCCATACTCTTCTCTAGACATTTCCCTTGGCACTAGAAAGGAGAATTTGTTTGACACTCAAAGCTTCTTGAGCCGGCGATCATTTCCTTATATTCTCATGATCTTGATGAATGATTCAGCAGTATCACTGTAAGGAGAAATTACACGCCGGTCACTCTCAGGGTGTACAGGTTTAATTGTTAAAAGTGAAATATAGCGAATCAGCGCTGGAAAACGCCAGTGTCTGATTGGACTCCAAAGGGGGTGCTGTTACTCTTCGACACTCGTCTCGGATTCCAATATATCATAACAAGTCGTTTCAGCTAAATAACTTATTTTTGCTGCTCTCTCTCGTTATTGCGCTAATTTAACCCTTTAATCCCTTAGAGTGATTAGCATCTAATTTCTCCTAACAAAATCATCCTTGAATCAAGCTATAAGGTCATGAGAATCAAGGAAATGATCACCAACTAAAGAAGATCTTGATTGTTAAACAAATTCTCCTTGTCAGCACCTTAGTATCGAGAGTTAGTGACACTTAAAGCATATCTGCGACCGATCTCCTCCAAGACAGAGCTTTCTCAAGTGTTTCTATACTGATATCCGAGCTTACCTTCATGAGCTTGGTTTTAGTACTGACGTCAATGGAGGTATCAGGCGTAAACTCAAATGATGGTATGGCATTATTAGGATAGTGAGATGGGAAGTTTATTACCAGCGATACAACATTACGGCCATTGGTAACGTTCACCGTACAGCTCCTATGTCCAGCGTCCATCTGAAAACAAAGGACAATTACCTTAGCAGCCTCGTTTATATGGGAGACGCGCTGGCCTGGATGTTAACTATCTATATCTAGAGGTCCCATGCAACTCGAGAGCTGGCCAGGTCGCTAAGCTTTGTACTTAGGATAGAGACTTTAAATAATCTCACAGTGTCTCTCTTCAACGAGGAGTACAATGGGTGCTGCCACGGACTGCTTCGCTCGAGCGCACTTGATCAACGATATTTCCGTGTGAACAGTCGTTTGGTACAACCTGGTGATTACTTAACTAACCTGACTAAAGATAAAACGCAAATAATATACTCTTGACCTCCCATATACCAACAAGCAACTCTCCCTCGCAACCTCTCTCCATATCCTTATGAATGAATTAAGAGAATTAGGGTGATATCAAGATAGGAGCCTCAAGTTGATACGTTTATGTGTTAACATCACCTTTTTGCTGGATAATGTATTCATATAGTAAGGAGAAATAACATGTTTAGGGCACGGAGTGTCGGAAAAAATCTTGAATAGCTTTGGTTTTGCTCTTACTTCGCTCTGCGATTGGTCTTGAAAACTCGCGCCACTATCTCAACCAATCAGATGCAAAACAAAAACCAAAACCAATCACGACTTGGTCGCCCGCGTTTTCCCGCGCCTTGGGCAGTTTGGTCGATTTTACTTTGAGTTCATATTGGCTCTTAAAGGTATTTCCCTTCCTTCTGATTGGCCTTGGATATTAATTTGGTTTCACAACACCTAATCGGAAATAGCTCTAGCAATTGTACCATTCAAGGGTTCAGAGGGATTAACACTTACCTGTTCAACAATGACATTAGGAATATTTACGTTAATAAGCGCAAACTCCTGCTGTAAAGTGTGTGGTTGCACAGCCATGTCAGGGATCACATCAACCGAATCAATTATAACAGAATCTAGTAAGACGGACTCAATCAAATCGTCACGCTTGGAAGGACTTGATGCACTTGCGGTTTTAGATGGAAAATTAACCTCAACATCTCCATTACAGGCCTGTTAATGAGAGAAATGGAACAACTTTTAATCGAATATCGAAACTGATCAAAGATTGCATTGGTTTTGCTCTACTTGGCTTAGTGATTGGTCCAGAAAACTCGCGCCATACTCTCAACCTACCAAATTAAAAAAAAAACCGATCGACACTGTGACCCGCGTTTTCCCGCGCTTTTGAAAGTTTGCTTGTTTCTACTGGGTTCTTATTGGCTCCCTAAGGTGTTTTATTTCGCTCTGATTGGTCGTTTGAATCGGTTTTGGTTTTGAGACACTCAATCCTAAAGCGCTCCATCGACAACAGAGAGCATTTCTAGTGAATGCAGTAAGGCAAAAGTTAAAGCAATCACAGTGGCCATTAAAAAAACAAACAAACAAACCTACAAAACAAAACAACCAAGGAAAAGAGTGATGACATGGAGCCAATTAAGACCTCAGAGTAAAAACAAGCAAACATCCTAAAGCATGGGAAAACGCGACTGACAAAGTCGCAATCGATTTCAGTTTCGCATCTAACCAGTTAATAACTGGGGCGAAAGCGTGTTTTGCTTTACAACACTCGCAACGCGTAACGAAGAATACGCAATGCAAGCCACGGTACCGAAAAGGTGTAAAACAAAAACATCCTACTTTGCACGGTGAAAAAGAAATGGCTCAGAATAAAAATAATTTTACTGGAAATACCTTCCGTTATATCTTACAACCGTTTCTAAAATTTCCGCTTCATCCAAAGGACCTAGAGCACGATTCGCGCACCTTTTAAAAATAAAGCCGAAAAGTTACTAGGCCTGTTTGCAACTCACTTCAATCCTCTCTATGCTTAGTAAGGTACTAAGTTTTAATTTTTCTTCCTTACTGAAAAAATACTTTCAGTCTCTATTAAGTAGAAAGTAGAAAAAATAAAAATTCAAGATATCCCAACTAAGCTACATTTTTCTCATCTTACCATGATCCATTTGGATTCCATCGCCCACATTCGCAAGGTTTGGTCTTTTCCCCAGGTGATGAGCTGAAACTGTTCCTCATCTGAAACAGAAATCACTCATGTCATTAGCTGGCATTCATACCAGTTATCCTCTATCACTTTTCTCAAATCAACCATCCCACTCCCCTTTAACTCCTCTCTCCTCTCATTTTCACTTTTTCTTGTCCCATTCTTCCCCTTTCTCCCTTTTATCGCCTCTCTCCTTTCCTCCCTCCTCTCTATCCCTTTGCCACCCTGCTCTCCCCTCCTTGCTCTTTCCCCTTCTCTCTCCTTCCCTCTTTCTCCTCTCTACCCCCCCTCTCCCCTCTGTCGCAGCTCTTCCCGTAACAATTTCACCTTCCATCATTTGAGATCTCCACTGGAATTCCAAAACAACGTCACTGTGACCAACAAACGTATTCACTTGGGACGACACGGGTGAGCTGATGTTCCACAGAGATAAGCTATTTTCTGTGGTTCGCCTCATCTGAGGTAAAGTGAGAGTTACGAGACCTTCACCAAATGGCTGGAAAGAAATTGAAAAACTTGAATTGACAGAGAAAGCAATGTTTTCTGGAATCATTTCCATAATGTTGACATGCAAGTTAAGTTGGCTCTCTCTACTTGCTCACAGTGTTTGAAGAGTACATCTAAAAAGATAAGCAGACTTTTCTGACTTTTGTACAGGATTGTATCTTGCACTCCTGGTCGCAAATAATTAGGAAACTATGATTAAAATGCACCGTGGGTATCCCATCCTCTCTGCCTCTAAATTTGCTTTTGCATACCACATTTCCTTGAATAAGCACCCATGCTCTCATAAACACCCTACCAAAATAAGCACCCACCCCCTAGACCATAATAACAAACAAGTGCCCCCCAAAAAATAAGCACCCCACCCATCAGTTTAGATTTCTAGTCATCAGCTTACAGTCCCTGAGTCTGTGAGGATGGGAAATTCTGTTTCTAATACCACTTTATCTAAAACATTTTAAGCTTCAACTATAGCTGGATCAGTACAGGTTGATAATTTCCTTAAAAAGCACCCTCCCTCCAATAAGCACCCTTCCTTTTAGTCACATTTTAAATGAGCCACCAAGGGCTTATTCAAGGAAATACAGTATCTAAACTTTGCATAATTCAGACAGTCATTGAAAAGGGGGCTGTCTCAAAAAGTCAAAAGATCACTTATTGATGGTAAGATTGTTTCTCTTGTCTTGATGACAAGGGCATTGGTGATGTAGTTACCCCTCATTAGGAGATTGATTATTTTTCACACAGGGTATTGTTCCATAGTTCACAATGATAGTAATGGTAATTTGTGTAGCCATACACTGTGTTACTCTGAGAGTCTAAACAGCATTCATTTCATGACCCTAACACCAAGATTTTTTTACAAAAAATTTGAATGGATTGAAGCTGACTGAAGCCCTTACAGTGAATCTGGCCCGCCACACAGGAGCATTTGCAGTCAGCTTCAGCTTGTCTTCTGGCTGCCGAGGGTTTTCTGTACTCCACAACTAAGTAGAAGAAAAAATTAAACATACAAATGTGAAGAACTTTCTTAAAGATTTTCTGGAAATATGCTTAAGTGTTTTGAGTATGTTTAAAATACCAAAAGGAATTCCCTTTACGGATGAAAAAACTTAAGATAAAAATTCTCTAGTGTTGCTGAACACCAAAATAGTGTAATTATAAATATATCACAAGACTAAAACAAATTGGGACAGTTGACCCTTAACTCCCTTACATCAGTATGCACATTCTTGAAATTGTCCTCTGTACATTTCCCACATGGTACTGATAGGGACATTTCATCCAAAAATCAAGAGCTGACCTCAATATTTGATTAAGAAGTAATGCAGTAGGGAGAAATTAGACCCTTGTCACTCTTTGGTGTTTAAGGGTTGATGACAGTGAAGAATTACATGGACTGCAAAAATTTAAGCTTCAGTTTTCTAGTAGAACTAAAACTGACAATGCTCTTTTACACAACTTTAAGACTAACCTTGACAGTAGAGTCTTTACTGCATGTTGCGAGCATTGTTCCACTTGAGCGAGACCAATCCAATCCATAAATCTGAGAAAGATGGGCTGTGACGTACACCACAGGGGTGTTACCTTTCTATAATCAAATGATGCAAACAATAATTACTGCACTTCCAAAGAGCATTTTGTTGCTGAATATCATTAACAATAACAACACTGTATGTAAATGCTTTTGCATAAGTTCCCATTCTAGCATTCCTGCACATTAGGTTCCAGTTTCTCTCAGAACAGGAGTCACATGTCACTAGCCAGTCATGTGTTTTTAGTATTCCAAACAAAGTTGAGCCCTGCATTTAGAAGCTAATTTCCCTTAGATTTTGAAACTTATTGTATGTTTTGGTCTTAATACATGAGTGATGAAAGTTTATGGAAGGTTCAACAGAGGAAATTGTAATCCAGAGTCATAGTGAAATTAAAGTTTCTGTAAACAAAAGTTCAATTCAACAGACAGTCATGTGAAACACTTCTATACCCACAGCTACACTGTATATTTACCACAATAGATAACCACACCCTCTTTAATATTACATCAACTGCACAATGTGATCAACAAGCATTTTTAGGTCAACCAATATCATCTCAATGGCAGTTTGTCCTTTGAAAATTTAGCGAGGAAAAGACACATTAATATCAATAAAATATCAGTACCCTCAAGTCCCAGATTCTCACATCTCCTTCATGGCTGGTGGCAAGCACATGTCGATTTACTCTGTTCCATTTGACTTGAGATGCCCCAACTGACATGAAATGAAGTTAGCAAATCTCTAATGAAAAATTGTTCACTAAAAGTTAACAAATTCTTCAAGGGCATAACTCTTCCCTAAGATTTCAGCTATCTATAATTATAATTAAAGTGCTGTCAATCTTAACCAAGATATTTCCAAGATGGCACAATTATCTTGTCTATACATACCAATGGCCTGAAGTGAGCTGGCTGGCTTTTTTGCATCCCTGTAGACAGTGCAAAAGGGCAAATGTATGTAACAACTTGTCTTATGACAGTGAATGGGCTACATAAATAAAAACAGCTCCTCAACAGTGTGTCATACATTTATGGGTGGTTTCAACCCTTTTACCCCAAGATCTCATCGTAATTCTCCTTATTGTCTGTCATACAATTCTTATGAGGATAGTTTGGAGAATTTGGTATTGGATCAACTAATAATCCCCTAATTGATATTTATCTCTACTCTCACCACTCGTCTACCTGACATTGTATAGTTATTGTAAGGAGAAATTTTTTCTTGATCACCCATGGGTATAAAAAGGTCATGTCACTAAGAGAGCAGACATGAGAAGACACATATTTTGCCAATTGTGGGTGTCAAGCAATTCTTCCCAAACTTTTTTTTAAGGTGATGATCTAACATTCTCACATGTAGTTCCATAATCACAAAAACTGCCATACCTTAAGTCCCAAATATAAATAAACTGGTCCATTGCGCAAGTGGCAAGAAGCTGAGGGTCAAACCATGACCAGTTCAAGTCACTAGAATCAAACAAATTAATAGTTCCTCAGTGTTCTCCTTTTCAGGTGGTAACTAGTAAAATTTACCCCATGTAGTATTCCTTAACACCACCAAAAATTGCTTGAAAATCGCTAAAAGGATTGCTCAACTGGTGAGTCACTTTTGTAACTTCCTTCCTTCTTTTCAAAATAAAAGTTTAACAACAACAAGAAATAAACTTTCTCATAAATGAAAAAGTGAACATGTTCAATCAAACAGCTTTTTGAATGGAAATAATGTCCACAAACAAAAATATACTGTGACAGATGAGTGAAGATGCAGTTTCTAGCCTGACTGAACTCTGTATTGAAAGATTCAGGTATAAAGCCTTAACATCAGTATACACATTCTTTGCACTTTTCATTGCACATTTCTTGTGATATTAATAGGGAGAACTTTTCAAACAATTAAGAGCTTCTATAGCTTGTGATCATTTCCTTCATTCTCATAACCATGATGTTTGATTCAGAGGTGAGAGACACTGTAAGGAGAAATTAATTGGAAGTAACTCTTAGGGGTTTAAGAGTAAAGCTCTAGCCTGGTCACTCTCATTGTGCCTGTTTCCTCATGAGGGAAAAGTTAACTTCAGCAATTTCTTGGAAAAACCATGAAAAGGCTAAGGGTGTAAACTGCACTAGAATAGCATCCTATCCAGTGACTGCTACAGAATCTATGGCGCAGGGGATGTGGCGCTGGGGATGTGGGTCACTTACAGGCACAGACCCAGAAAATTTCTAATAAGGGAGGGGGGGGGGAAGTCAAAATTTTGATTCAGAAAGCACTAAAACTGTTTTTGTATCCCATTTTTATTGCCTTATATCTTTTCTAACAAAACCAAATATCAATACCATTAATAAGTTTGGAAAAAAGAACAGATGTAAAGAGAAAAGAAAGTAGTTACCTTATTGATCTTGTGTGGCCCCTAAGAATGTGTTGTTGCAAGTCATTACCATCTCTCCAGGACCAAATTTCTAGTTTTTGGTTGGACTGCAATACAACAATAAGGCAGAAGGTCACTTAATCTCTTAAGATTTACTAAATAAAATGAACTGCTGCATGAATACAATACAGAAAATTCAGATATGCAGGTAATAGTAAGAATTTTACACCATTAGTAATAATGATAATAATAGTAATAGCGATAGTACAATGCAATAACACAGATATATTTATGGTCAAAATTATACAAAAAATAGAACACTCACCGTATAAGCAAATATATGAGCATGTGTCAAATGAGGATTCCATTCCACGGCACCACATTCCCATTTGCTGTTCCTTGACACCTTTTTTGTTACTGTATGAGGAGCATTCAGGTCAATAAATGCTAAACCTTTCCGTCTGTGGGAAAACCATATCAGATACAATTGAAAATTATTAAAAAAAAAAAATGCCCTTTCTTTTCTCTTTTAACCCTTTTCCCTTTCCAAATTTCCCTTTTTCTCTTTCTGATTTTCACTTTTCTGAGACTAATTATGTTCACTTGTAACTTGATAATTAAATTTAGAGCAAACCCTAGGAAAGCTTCATGACAACCCTATGAATGCGGGATAGCCTACTCAGCAGCAGGGTTGGTATCAAGAGGGGCCATGCACAAATTAAAACATAATAAATTATTGTTGAAAGACTTTTCCTGTGATTTCAAATTTTGACAATCATGCATAAAGCTTGTGAATAATGTTCATTCTAGATGTATTTTGAATTAAATTCATTTTTCTCATTTTACCTTTGCAATGTTAAAACAAGATTGCCAATTTAGAGAGCGTTAAAATGTTCAGGTGCATTCAAAGCATTGGTATGATCACAAACGGTACGAAACGAGCAAAACACAAATACGCCACTAGCCGCAAAGACGGGCCTGAAAATATCACCATGGAAAAAGTTACTTACGATCCTAAAACAGTAAACTGGCCCGTGCAATCCACAGCCATTACTGTAGCCTGGAAGGATAAATGTTCCCTGGTAAGTAAACCACGGGAGTATTTTACAAAAGTTTAATTTACGGCTCACTCGCACAGGTATGAACTACCGGAAGTACACTATTCCAAGTTTGGAAAATTTGAGATACTTAGAGGAAGGAGATTTTTATCGGGTGACCGGGTGAATCAACATGAAAATTCATATTTATTAGCTGTCCGCCTGCCTGGGCGGATTAAGTAGGGGGCGAGTACAGCATAACAAATCATTGCAGTCGTCTGCCCTCAGCAATCGTATAAACCAACTGATTGATTGATGTGCAAGATGGACCAACGGGATCAACTTGCATGCACTTACTCCACATAACAATTACTATTACTACCATGCAGGAGGTATGTAGTGATATTATTTCCCATAAAAAGAAACTCACGGGCCAGTCTTTGTATACTGCCACAAAATCTTGGTAGACCGCCATCTTGGATTGACTCACGTGAGACTCCACTGATCAATGTTGTGATAGTGCAGGCTCGGTGTCACAGTGATATGTGTACCCCCGTGATATGTGTACCCCCGCACACATATCACTAGTGATATGTGTACCCCTGGTAGGGATACACAAAACACTGAAGCTTTGCACCCGGGCCTTTTAGAGCTTCAAAGAAAACATGGTGGCTACGAGGAACAAATTTTGTGGTTTTATATTTTAAAGTTTCCGATCCAAAATATAAACGGAAGAAGATCACAATGCAACTGAATAACAAGGTAAGAGGTGTTTTTATATTTCCAAAACCTTTAAAATAGTTACATGGATTTCAGTCGTTTCGCCAGCATTTAATTTAAGTACCAACGATTAGTTCGCTCGAGCCACTGCTCGAAACTAGCGTTTGTCCTGTCGTTTGCGACAACTTAAAAGTGTGTTTGCGCAATAAGTTGTTTTGGTGGATAAAGGTCTAGAACTTTACCGCGTTTGGAAACTATTTCGTGTTCACGTTCCGTAGTTCACATCAATCACTCACTATACATCAAAACCATTTGAATTCATTTTTAAACGGGGCTTCTATGTTGTTGATATTTTTTTTTGGTTTGTTTTTGTTTTGAAATCTGTACGGCCCTGGACAACCAAGTCCTTATCATGGTAACCGAAGTCTTGGTTTTCCAGTATTTGCCAGTATGGACAGCCTGGATATTTTTCTGCACTGTTTTTGTTGTGTCTAATAAGTGCTCATAAAAACAACAGGCCAACTAATTTGAACTACATGCGAAAGATCAGGTAATTTTATTGATAAATCAACATGGTTGTATAGATTATGAAAATGATTGTTAACTGATAATATTAATCTACTAGTAAAGTGATATCCACTGCATGGTAAGCGATATCTACTTGCAATGTTTCAGTGTTCCTCAAATGTATATGTACTATCCAATAAATATTTCAGAGCAAACTTTTGTTCTACTTTATAAATGTCACATATTCTTGTAAAATAGCAGTAACACTACAAAAAAACTTAACATTGTTTCAAAGCCTAATAATGCTGATGAATTTGTGAACAAGCCACCTGTAAATCAATGGGCAAACTCTAAAACTGGGTTTGTTACAGAAGTGAAACCTATCAGACAATGCAAAAAAATATCAACAAACTCCAAGAAGGGAAGTACCCTCTGGAAAAAGGCATTTATGGATAGGCTTGTTAACAATGACTAACAAATGGTGATTTTTTTTCTTTTTCAAATTGTGATACTTTTTAATGATTTATTCCATGGTATTGATTTCATCTGTAAAACTCTTGTATTTTATGTAGTTGACAATTAGCACCATGGCTTCATTGAATTACCATTGCCAAAATCATTTACTTTTCCTTTTTCTTGTGCTAGTACTTTAGCCTGAGTTGTCATTGAAGTGTTTTGGCCTGACATTTTGTTGAGTGGTGAGACTTTTTCAGTTTTATGAGGTAGGGGGTTTAATAGTCTTCAGAGGGGTCATGCCAGAACAGTTGGTTTGAAAGTGGAGCCAACCAAATAAAAATGGTCAGTTTGGAGAGGAAGGGGTTTAACCCAAATAACTACTCTTAAGTGTCACACAATTATGGTAACAAGGGGTGGGGGCAGGGAAAAATTTTGATGAAAAGGGGAAGTCATCACATATTATAGTGACTATCTACCACCCCACCACATAAAAATTGACAGTCCCTAATATTTTCAATAACCATTTGCCTTAAAAAATAGATGTCTGTATCTAAGCAATTTGGCAGTTATTGCACTTCCATTGAAACCTTTTATACTTGAAAACTTTGTCAGGAATTTTTTGGCAAGCTTGATGGAACCACTTCTTGCAATTGGTGCATTCTGCCATCTGGTCTTTGGTTGGATTGTATGGGAGGCGGCAGTCACAGTACACTGGCATGGCAACAGTCTCTTCATAACCAATGCTTGATTTTTCCTCAAAGGGGAATATACCAATGTATCCATTTTTAAGGGAATCTAAGAGATGTGCCCTTATTGCCCGCCTGTTGAACTTAAGTGATGTGGGGTCCATATTATGGCAGAGTGCTGTGGCAAATGCAATCACAAAAACTCCACAGTCTGTCCCATTTGTTTGCTGGTCAACAGGAGGGACACAAATTTCAATAACATTGCTGTCTTGGTTGAAAAGAAGGGCACCAATCTGCTCTCTGGTGAATGGCGCAATTCCACTATAAAGACTGTCATAGAGTTTCACTTGGTTGTTGTGGCTGCATCCAATATTACTGACACAAACCCAGTGATTACCACCAGTGTGTAGCACTTGAATGAAGCTGTTCCGCATCACTGGAAACTGTTCTGCCTTCCCAATTGTCTTTTTTGTCTTTTGGAGCATATTGCGGCGTAGAACAGCATCACCCTTCTTCAATGTGCAGTCGAAGCCTCCTTTTCTTTTTAAGGACTGCTTCTTTTGCTTTTCTTGTGCAGCTTCTATGTTTCCCTGCACTCTTGGGAAAAGTGCATCTCTTGTGGCTGTCATTTGTTGCACATGCTCCTGGAGGACATCCTCTGAGTTTAATTCCCTTGCCAGTTTTTCAATTTCGCTGGGGTCGTTATCGACGTGCTTTACATACTTTTGGACTTCAAGAGGCAAACGTGGATGCCTACTATACATTAAATAGAATGGGCTGAACTTGGTGGTGTTTGATCTGTTGGTGTTAATTGCAAAAAGAGCACCATCCGTGTACTCGTCCCAATCCTGATCGTGGTCATCCGCAATCTTCCTAAGGGTACTAAACAAAAGTGACAAGTGCAGTAAATGGCTTGAACCCAGGGGTAACATGTGAAAGTGGAGGCTGATCGTCCGGGTGAGTGTGGTCCTGAGAAGGACTGTTGTCGTTGGTAGTGACTGACGTTTCGACAACCTGTGCGGAAGTCATCATCAGAGTCAAGTGAATGATTGTTGTCGGTAGAATGTTCTTATTCCAGTTCGTGGAAAATGATTGGCACCAACCATTTTATACGAACTGGAATAAGAACATTAGGTAGGTAGTAATTAGATGATGTATTACCTGCTCTTGTAATTCTGATAATATGTAATATTTAACATCTTTGCATTCGCTTCAGTCCGTAGTTTTAACACTGGAATCCCAAGCCATTACCGAATGGAAATAAACTTTGAAAGCACTAGCTTAGCTTAATGATATTTTAGGTAGCATGTCATGCCCTCTTTCATCTCACTGATAGGAGTTAAGAGTTATTTTTAGACAGAAAATGATTGCAACGCTCACTTCTTTATTGACTGGTTTGATCTCTCATCTAGGCCATTAGACTCCGGATGATATGCTGACGCGATCCTCTGGTGGACACCAAATGTTGTCATGAAGCGCTCGCACACCTGCAACAGAGACAATGAAGCAACGTCATGCAAGCCCCTACACAGATGTCTGTCAAAGGTTTCCGTTGTATAAAACGCTGACCTACCTGGTTAACGAATTCTCTACCCTGGTCTGAAATGATGTGAGCAGGGGCTCCATGGCGACAATATGCTTTGTAAAGGCCCTTTGCTACGCTTACGGCACTCTTGTCTGGCAGAGGAATTGCCTCTACATACTTGCTAAAGTAATCCGTCATTGTCAGAAGATAGCGGTTTCCTTGGGCAGAAACTTTGCCGGCATCTATTAAATCAATACCGACTAGGTACCAAACTTTAGAAACCACCTTCACGGGATGCAGCACGTCGTAACTTTTGCTTTCACTGGTATTACGTTGACACCGGTCACAATTTCGAATCTGTTTGTGTAAGAGAAGGCCACACTTAGAGAAGCATTGAGAGAACATAGAGAAGCCTATGATTCTTTTATTACAACATCTATTGGAAGTAAAGAAAATTCATTGTTTTATAAATATTTTACCATTATTGTTGTTAAATGCCTTTTATTATATGGCTGTGTCTCACAAGTACTGGGAACTACAGAATTCACAAATTTGACTGACTATTTCACATGGCTGATCTCGCTGAAAGAATCATGCTCTTTACTTGAGCCCGCTTTTTGCAAAACCGCGACTTTTCAGGCCTCTTTTTTTTAAATAATTGCCACTGAAACGCTAGTGTTAAGATGCATGAATTGTGACAGACCGTGATGGTATCAAATGTTATTCAACACCAATGCCTCTACGTCTATACATTTTATTAAACTTACCAATTCAACAGTATCCTTGTAGTAAGAGGGCCAGTAGTAGCGCTCCTTAATTTTTTGTATGGTGTTGTCCCGCCCAGCGTGGCCCGCAAAAGGTGAAGAGTGACACTCGTCGAAAACTCTTGTCTTTTCCTCCTCTTGAATGACCATGCGGTTAAAGGTTAATCCATCGTTACCACGGTCGACGTAGAAAAGCGAGCCTGATTGTACATCAAACGTGAACTGTTTCGAAAGTCTCCGTAACACTCCTTTTTCACGCTTGCTTGCGCCCTCTGGATACTCTTTATCTCTCAAATAATGAACCAGATTTGAATATTTTGTGGCATCCATCTTAATAATTCTCGTAAGATGCGAATTTCCCGCGAAAGAAAGGTCATAAGTATACAAGGTCCAACTTCCTAATTTGGGCATTGTTTAATAGAGGAATTTCCGGTGGGTAGAAGCGTTGCGTGAGAACAGTTAAATCAACGTAGCATCTACGCCTAATGGAATAATTTGTTGTATTTAAGAAAGGGTTCCTGGTTCTATAAATATGCGCCCATGGGTGCGGAATTGAAATATTGATTAGAAATTGTTTTTGGTAAAGTGTCTAGCCAAACAAAAGCGCTTACAGGCCAGGGATACCAATTTTACTGCGATCAACGTTCACTGATATGTGTATCCCAACATATCACAAACGTTTGCTTCCCACTGTGCCTATGAGTGCGATTTTGAAATATTTTATTGATTAGAAATTGCACTGGGCTAGAGAGGCCAGGATACACACATCACTACTGAATCACCGTCCAGTGATATATATCAATAAACATCAGGGGATACACGTATCACAGAAAAGCGATCGCAGTGATTTTAGATCACACTTCTGTTAATTTTGACTCAATAATACACTTACAAGCCATACTTAGCCAGTATTTTGCTGGACAGATAAAAACGCTTGCTTTAGTAAGGGGATACAAATACTAACTACGATTGCCGTGATATGTGTATCCAAAGTGTATCCACAAGATATAATGGGGATACACATATCACTGAACGGCGATCGCAGTGATATGTCTATCCCCCGAGTAACTCGCTGTCGTCTGTCAATTTGGAATCAATAATACACTTACTAGCCATATATAAGCTTAGGTAGTAATTTGCTGGACAGACAAAAGCGCTTGCTTTACCAAGGGATACACATATTGACAGCGATTGCCGCGATATGCGTATCCACATTGTATCCCCAAGATGTATTGGGGATACACATATCACTGAACGGCGATCGCAGTGATATGTGTATCCCCTGACTAACTCGCTGTCGTCTGTCAATTTGGAATCAATAATACACTTACTAGCCATATATAAGCTTAGCTAGTAATTTGCTGGACAGACAAAAGCGCTTGCTTTACCAAGGGATACACATATTGACTGCGATTGCCGCGATATGCGTATCCACATTGTATCCCCAAGATGTATTGGGGATACACATATCACTGAACGGCGATCGCAGTGATATGTGTATCCCCTGACTCGCTGTCGTCTGTCAATTTGGAATCAATGATACACTTACTAGCCATATATAAGTTAGCTAGTAATTTGCTAGAAAGACAACAGCGCTTGCTTTACCAAGGGATACACATATCACTTACTACGATTTCCGCGATATGCGTAACCCCGAGATATGTTGAGGATACACATATCACTGAACGAGAGATCTCAGTGATATACGTATCCCCTGGCTAGTACGATGTCGTCTGTGTACTTTTTAAATTTGTCAATGACACATATGATTGGGAATCAATAAAAATTGCTGTCAGTTGGTGAAATATTTCATGCACTTACGTACTAGCCAGTAAAGGAGCTAGTAGCAAGTAATTTCAGTGCTAGACAGGCGACAAAGCCGATACGATTGTAGTCACCAGTGATATGTGAATCCCTAAGATATATTTTTGTTTAAATGACAATTTCGATTCCTTTATATTTCCAATAGATTGTTTGATGTTTGCTACTGGCCCATAAGAACTGTCGGACTCGCGAGTCGTGTCTTTACAGTTCTGATTGTGGAAGATGGTTCAGTGAACGATTTGCGTCCATTAACACAAGTTAGCCGTAATTATTTATTTTTTGGAGGGGAGGGGGGTGGGGGATACACATATCACTGGCCGCCATCTTGGAGGGGGTACACATATCACTAGTGATATGTGTGCGGGGGTACACATATCACGGGGGTACACATATCACTGTGACATCGGTACTACGCACACGATTGACGGCGACGTTCGGCGACGACCCCCAAAGATATTCGGGAAGAATTCGTAGGTGGAATTTGAGGTACCAGAATTTTGGAGCGAAAGACTGGTCTCAGAAAAGAAACGATGATTCTACAACGTCTAGAAAAGGAAAAGAGAAAGATTCAAGAGGCGAGTAGTTACGAAAATAAATTTATTTTCTTACTTAAAGTATTCTTTCACAAAAAAACGAGAACAGATCAAGTGAAGTATAAGTGTATTTTCAAGAAACGAAAAAGACTGATGCTTTTCAAGGACGATCTTAGCATTCAGCAACGGTTTGAAACTGTCGAGATCAATATCAGTAATTAACGTTCCCAATAAAAAAATCATAGGCAGTTGATAAACAATAAGCTCTTTTAATTGGCTGAAAAAATGTTTATTGACAACCGCCATATCATTATTAACCACTGAAACAATATTCTCTGTCTCCTTCAAATCTGCTCTTTAGCATGTCGCTTAATACCTCTCTTTTCGTTCCTTTGAGGGGAAGGTACAGTAGTTTATATATGAAAATATAAACTAATGGATGTTGTGTGACAAACACCAAATTTTAAGAGCTAATATTATAAGAAATGTATTGCAGACTGTGAGTAGAATTAATATTTTGATCTTGAGAGGGAAGGTTAACCCTTGAATGCTTAAGAGTGACTCACATCTTGTTTCTCCTTACATAATCATTGCTGAATTGCACATTAAGGTCACAATAAAGGAATTGATCCACATTTAAAGAAGCTCTTGATTGTAAAACAAATTCTCCTAGTCAGTTCCACAGGAGATGTTCAGAACAGTGTGGAGAATATGCGTAATAAAGTTAGTTTGTAAAGGTTAAAAAAAGAGAAACTTTCTTTTCTTGTCTCCATCTGTCATGGTTCATTATTTATGCTAATTGTATGCATGCTGTCTGCTAAACAAGGAACTCTATATTTATTCATTTTTATTTTTAAAGCAATATTGGCTAACCCATACCATAAAGTATCACTTGTTTCAAATACAGGAGCAAAAGTTTCTGGTTTTTTTGGTTTAAGAGAAGACACACGAACAATATTGGAAACAATTGTTTCCTTTTTTCTTCCAGAGATGACAAACTAAAACTTTGGCACAACTCTTGTTGTAACTTTAGGATTGTAAATATTATTGTTTTAAGAGGAAGTGTGTCTCACGTGAAAGGATGTCAAGGTTCATTCTAATCAAAACTTCAAACTTATATCACACTGAAGAGTAGTTATTTTCACATATAGCTTAATAACTTAACAGATATAGTTAAGTGTTACTAAAACCTGTAATAGTTTTTCTTGGATTGAAATAACATTGCGTATTTGGGGTAAAGCACACAGTTTGTTTGCATTCACATTTGTCTCAGTGCTTTGTTTGGAAACATTCTTTAGGTGAGTAAATTCATGCTTTGTTTGAGATAATTGAAAGTTTGAATTCCTTAAATTCCTTGTCTGTCTATTGAATTGGATAATTGACATGTATATTGTTGATAACCTTTTTTGCCCCTGAGGGCAATTAAAAGCATGCTGAGATTTCAGCAAACTTGTTTAACATATTTTGAGATTTAAGAGCAATGCTTTCAAATCTGAATGACACACTGTCGCTCTGTTTGTGCCTTAAATAATCACTTGTCTCTTGAAGAGTGTTTTTCAACAGTTTAGCTTTCAAATCTGGCCAAGAATTACAAGAATGTTCTTCATCTAGTGATAAGTTTCTGTTTGAATGCGATAATCCTTAAGAAAAGAATGCTTGTGGTATGTTTTACCAATTATGTCCTCACTCTCACAATCAACCCTTGTATGTTTGGTTAACTGAGTAGAGTATTTATAAATTACACAGCATCAACAGAAAATTCCACCATACCCACTTTCATTAAATTTTGTAGTCTCATTTTTTCCTTGTTGCGGTTTCAAACAGTTTGCAAAAATGATCAGTTTTTTATTTCTTATGACCTGTCTAAATTCCATTTTACATTGGCCTTTAAAATGGAAAGATATGTCACTGTATATGCTATTGGAGATGGCACTCAATGTGCCTTGAAGTAAAACCAATGAGTGTTTAGATTAATTTTAATCTCATCAGCTGTGTCCAATTTCTCAAAAAGAGGTTAAATCAGGGTCACTGTGTTCAAGTCTTGTCTGCATGCTTCTGTCTCATGGTCCAAATTGAAATCACAAATTCTGTATTCTTTTCATAAACTTCAAAATGGAACACAACAACTCCAACTGCCAATTTTCAGGTAACATCACTATAAAGAGTATCATTGTATAAATTGTTTCTGAATGGTGTTCACTGATGGATACACAATGAGTCTTTAATCAGATCAGCGTGAACTACTGAGGAGTATTTTTTCCTCACGGTTTTCTTCTGGCTTCAGATTTCTGTGAGCAGTAAAAACTCATACCACTCCCTCCAGTGTTATGTGATTAACGAAATTATCTCCTACCAGATAGAACACAATACTACCGTCACATTGTTCTTATACTTTTACAACTGGAGGTGAAATATTTGCACCTTCTGAAATGCCATAATTCAAATTTCTTATTGTGTATGTGTGTACTAAATTTGAGATTTAGGGAGGTTTCATGAGTTTGTTCCGTGTACAAAGAGTCTTTGTCAGGTTTGAGAAAGGAAGAGCATCACTCTTTGATGTTCTTTCAATGATGTGTTGCCAACATGAAGTATTTTAGAGTTGCAAACACTAACATGTTAAAGCGGCTGGTGCTGGTTAACAGTTTTCCGGGATCCCAAATTGGGCAATGTTTTTTTATGCACTATTTTTTACAAAAATTCAGGATGCCTTATTCCTTCAAAATAAAGCATAATATTTCTGACTGAAAAGAGGTCATTTTTTGATACCCCATTCCATTTATTTCAGTAAATTTTAATAATGTTATCAAATTCATTTCTGCAAGAACCCTATGATAGCTTATGGCATACAACACAGGGTGTAACAGATTGCTTTTTAACACATTTTTTTTGAGCAAATTCTCCATGAATTATTTCAAATCTGTCAAAAATTCAAAGCTTTCACACCTTCCAACATGCATTTTACTCTGAATCATTTTATGAGATTTCCCTTAACCCTTTACACCCTAACATCAGTATGCAAGTTCTCCATGTACTGTTCTCTATACATTTTCTGCAGTACTTGCAGGGAGAATTTGTCTAACAATGAAGAGAATCTTGAGCTTGTGATCATTTCCTTTATTCCCATGACCACAATTTTTGATTCAAGAATGATGCACCATTCAAACAAATGTGGCCAGGTGGATAACAAATTTAAAAAAGTAATTTTTTTTTCTTTACAGGTGTGTGTCACAACTGTAAGCAGCAAATAAATGGCTGTGAATCAGCTTGTCTTGCCATGGAACATCTATACCATGTTCATTGTTTCCTTTGTTGCTTTTGTGGTAAGATGATTCTTCAATTGCCTTATTATTACCATGGAGGAATTTTGTGGTTCAGAAATTTTCAATTTTAGCTATGATTTGCATCCAGATTTGACATAAAGCAAACACAGCCCTTCCCAAGAATGTATTGGAAAATGCATTTTCAAATTCACCACACCTCAAAACAAAATTCCTTCCCCCATTTAATGAGGTAGAGTTGAAGCAGGGGTATAAGGTTCAAAACTGGTGGTAAGTTAAAAAAAATTAATCAATTTAGAATACTAGAGAAGGGTTTTCTCGTTGTATTGTTTGACATCAAAGCCTGTCAGAAGCAGTTTCATTCTCCATCTGATTGACATCCACCTCTGGAACCATCTGTGTTTTTGTTCCCTACTGAATCAGGCATTATTAACAGTTGCTTTGGTTTTGAACTAATCTTTCACACTTCCTTCTCTCAGGAAACCAGTTGATTGGTCAAATATTTTATAATGTTAATGGAAAGATTTACTGTGAACAGGATTATAAGGTTTGTAACATTAATTCATGTCTCCCTGCCTGAATTAACCCATTATACCCTAACATCAGTATAAATTTTCTCTCCACTGTTTTCTGTACATTTCCCATGGTTTTGACAAAAAGAATTTGTTTTAACAATCAAGAGCTTCTTAAGTTGGTGATCATTCCTTCATTCTCATGACCTTAAAGTTTGTTTTAGAGGAGATACAGATAAGAGAAAATAGTTACTATTTTAGGGGTTAAAGGGTTAACTGCAATTGGGCTATTATAACAAACTGGACTTTTTCAAAAATAAGGCTATTAACCCTTTAACCCTTAAGAGTGACTAGCATTTAATTTCTCCTTACAATATCACCACTGAATCACACATTAATGTCATGAGAATAATGGAAATGATCACCAACTAAAGAAACTCCTGATTGTTAGACAAATTCTCCTTGTCAGCACCTTGTAAATGTACAGAGAACAGTATGGAGAATATGAATGCTGATGTTAGGGTGTAAATGGTTAACAATAAAATTGATAAGTAAATAGAAAGACTCATTAACCTTTTACACTCTAACAAGGGTATCCACTTTCTCTGTTCTGTTCTTTATACATTCTCTATGGTGCTGACCTAGAGAATTTGTTCACCTATCAAGAGCTTGTCATTAAATCATTTCTTTTATTCTCCTGACCCTGATGTTTGACCCAGCAGTGATACTGTAAGAAGAATTTTTTTCAATTACCTTTACATTCCAAATTTCATGAGAAATCATTCAAATTACTTTCCTCGATGTCAGTTTTCTGCACTGTTTGGGATTAACTGACATGCTCTTGGGAAAACTGAAATCTTCACTTGTTATCATAAAGAAAATGTATTTAAAAGCACTCAAAAATTCTTAGAAGACAGATGTCACCAGTCATTTTTTTATTTTTCAGAATCTTGGTTTTTCTCCTAACTACTGTGATATTTGTGGAAAAATAATTGAGCTAAAGGTAAGTTACCACAGACTTTATCTGTTGGGATAGTGATTTATCTACCCTTTATAAAACTAGGCCCTGGAGACTGGTCATAAGCTTATGGCAGTTATTGTGTTACTGACAAGTTGCCATTTTACATTTCAGATAGTCTTGTCACAGTACTCAATAAATCATAAGGCTAAATTTATTTTTTGGTGTTGACTGTGGCTTTCAATTGCCATTTATTTTTTTAGCAAAATGGGACAAAGGCTCAAAATGTTTGGCAACGATAAAATTGTAATTTGACAAAAAAATTGAAAGCTTTCAAAATAATGGACAAAAACTAATAATTAGGGAAATATGTTTTTCATCTTGTCACAAGAATGAGACAAAGAAAAATTCTGAGGAATTCATGGGGTCTCAGGATTTTTTCTCTGTCCTAGGCTTGTGAAGTCTAAGTCAAGTTTTGATACAACTTCAAATTTTAATAGTGTTTAAAATATATACCAGAAAATTTGGAAGGGAAATCTAACACTCTATCAGAGGTCAGTCAAGTCCTCTCCGCAGACAACATCTCAAGTTTTTAACTGTTTTTGTACTTGCAACCATGTAGATCATCCAAGCACTGGGCAGGTCATATCACCCATCGTGCTTTAGATGTTCTGTCTGTCAAACAGAATTAGATGGAATTCCCTTTACAGGGGATCAAGAAAATAGAATATATTGCATTCCTGATTATCACAGGTAACAACAGAGATTTCTTGTAAAGATAAATACCTCTAAGTTTCCAATAACTTGATGTCTTTAAAGAAAGTTGTTGAAAATTTTTCTTAAACATGAGAGAAATCCCTGTGAGGACTCAACATTAGTTATTACAAATTAAAAGTATAAAGGTTTTTGTTTTAATGAGTTGTTTGACCACAGATGTTCCAATTTTCTTTCTTTCTCTTTTGACAGAAAATTCTTACCAACCTGTGCAGTTTGCAAAAAACTAATTGCACCAACAAAGGTTAGTTACCAGGATGCATCAGCATAGGGTATTCAAATAAATTTACTGTTTAAATGAAGTTGTGTCCATAACTGTAGATCATTACTAGACTATTTTTCTTGTTGCAGGGATCAAAGGAGATCCTGAGAGTGGTTTCAATGGAGAAAGATTTTCACGTTGATTGCTTTAGATGTGAGGTAATTCAGTAAGGAAGGAATTTAACGGTGTTGTGAAAGTTTTTGAGATTTCTGATTCTTTTATAAAATATAAAGAGTTGCAATTAGATTTATCTTGTGGTCATCTACCCTAGGAAAAATTGAATGAAAAAAAAAAAAGATCCACTTTTGAAAGACCATTACCTCAACCTCACTAATCCTAAGCCAAGCTACTTTTATGCATAAGTTTTATAATAATTTGCATTTAGAAGCACAACCCATAAACTCTCAAGATCTGATTGTTAATTCTCCCCTCTAGCAGCTACACATTTCCATTTAAATTAGTTAGGTGACAGTGGTGTTAGATCAAGATGACAACTTCTACCTTATAACTTTGAGTATTCTCATTACTTGTTTGTTGGATATTGTATGGATCTCATAGGGAGAATTTGCATGTTAATCACTTCTGGGGGTCAAAGAGTTATGACGATTCTATAATTATCATGTTGTTAGTATGGCTTTTAAGTAATGGCTTCAAGTTAGTTTTTTTGTGAAGGTCTGATGTGCAAAAAACAATCAGTGGTATAACAAATTTAATTATATTACCAGTGTATTAATTTATATCTTTTCAGGATTGTGGGATTCAGCTTTCAAATAAGAGACCATGCTATCCACAAGATGACCACATCCTCTGTCGAAAGTGCAATGGTAAAAGAACGCCAATTTCAAGATCACTGCAGGTCACCCCAGTTAATTCACCTTGTGACTCACCAAATGTAACACCTCGATGTCTACCACGTGGCAGACCACGTATTTTACGCAGCAAGCGAGAATAATATTGTAGTTAGATTATCCAATTATGGCATATTTATCCAGCATTTATTATTATGGTGTCACTTACAATGTATCACGATAAAGATCAGGCATTTACTATTTGGAAAGTGGCTAATGTTATCATGATATACTTGAAAGGAATAGGGTTTCTTTATTAAGGAGTTAAAAAAGGACTATCTATTAATATCACTTATTATTATTGAATATATAAATATAAGTTTTTGAAAAAATAAATAAACACATGCCTGGAGTAACAATGGGCTTTCAGTTCTGACTGATTGTTTTGTTAGATAAGGGTTGTTTGGTAAGAAATCTGCCTGGATGTTCCTAATTTTCTTTGTAAAATTTTGTTTATAAAGTGAATGATTAGTCTATTATGATAATTAGACCTTGGGTTTTTATAATCAATAGTAATTTTTTTTGTAATTGAGATTAACTATTGATTATTAAAAGATTTTTGTTTGTAGAGACTCAGTACACTCAGTACACTTTGGCTTTCCCCTTTTCCTCTTAACCCCTTTAACCCAAATATCTCATTAGTAATTCTCCCTACTGTCTGCCAAACAATTCTTCTGATGTTAGTTCAGAGAATTTGGTATCAGATCAACTACCAGTAATAATCCCTTCACTGATATATTTCTTTATTCTCCTCACTTGTCTGCTTGATATTGTATTGATATTGTAAGGAGAAATTCTTTTGTGGTCATTCATGGGAGTTAAAGGGTTAAGACAATCTCTGTCATATGCTAGGCTGAATTGATTACTGAATGTGTTTGCTGCAATAACAAATTCTCAGTACTTGCTTACAAACAAATGTAAGCAAGGAGAATATATCTCCAGATCTTGAGAGTGAAGGGTTGGTGTCAAGAACTGAATAAGAAGGAATCAAGAAAATGCTTGACAAGTTATTTTAATAAGAGCCAACAAGCTGTGCCTACAAGATTAATAAAGCATTCCTGTCAAGTATCAATTCTAAGCATGCACACAAGTTTAAACAAACATGAGAGGACATTTTTATGATGTTGTCATTTGATTGTAAATACCATTGTTCATTTCGGTTTTCCTTTTAGATTTTAATTTAATTAACCAATTGAGGTTGAACAGATGATGACACTTTCACAGGAAAAGGAAGGATTCTGGTAATCGTCAAATGACACCATTGTGAAAATGTGCTTTCTATAAAGATTAAGTTATTTTAATTGTCATAGGTTCCACAAATGATATTAAGTTGTAATAGAGTACAGATATCACAATTTTTTCACCCTTTACACCCTAACATCAGTATTCATATTCTCCATACTGTTATCTGTACATTTCCTGATTTCTAACAAGGAGGATTGGTTTAACAATCAAGAGCTTCCTTAGTTGGTGATCATTTCCTTTGATTTCACTCCCTCCATGTGTAATTCAGGGGTGATATTGTGAGGAAAATTTAGATGCTAGTCACTCTGAGGAGTTGAAGAATCCAGTAATGTTTCAAAATCTAATAGACGTCAATTAATCTTTTCCCTATTACAATGTCACTGATGAACAAGTTTGTGCAACCATGTTAATTTCCAACATCACCTGGTTATTGGAACATTTTTAAACACAATTGGCTTGGGTCTGGTCTTGAAGATGATTTTCTTCCTTACTAGAGCACACACATCATAGTATATTTCACCTTCCTTATTGTCTTCATCCTCATTGTTCGTCTTCTTGTAAAGCACAGCATATGGTTTGTCTAATTCAACAACCTTACCAGTGAGAAGATGGTGACCAATGATAAGCATGGGTGTTCCCTATAAGGACAGTAAGAGGATGTCATGAATCCTTTACTTCCCATCTCTGCTCAAACAAGTGCTCCCCTCCTGTAGCCAACCCACTGGTAACTTTTTTTAAAATCCTTTTAACTCCAAAGATCTTATTATTAATTCTCCCATCTAACTGCTACACATTTCCTTGTAAACAAGAATTTAGTGTTAGATCAAGACACTTCTACCTGATAAGTTTGAGTATTCTCATTACCTGTTTGTTGGATAATGTATGCATATTATAGGGAGAGGTTACAAGTTAATCACTTCGGGACGTTAAAGGGTTAAATGTGACAGCTTCCTCAAAATGTGAGTTTGAATATTCCGTTATCACAGGTTTCTAAAACAGAAACAAATATATTCACTGAAGCTAATGATCTAAAGCGAGAATAATTTAATTGAAAAGGATGCAGAATTTCATGCAGTCACAAAAAAAGGTATTGAGAAGCCACGCAAATTTTGATGATTTCACGTTGTTATTTTGCAGAATGCAGGTGCTGAGCTACTTTTCTGCTCATTGGATCTTTTATTTTGCCACATCCTCGTTGCCGTCGCCGTCATGTTTTGCTAAAGGTCCCTAATAAATGACCGTCCCCTTAGCTGTAGAGGGGAAATCAGTGCAATCATTTTACTACGCTTTCATCCACATAATGTATCGTTTACCCTTCCCAAAAAAAAACCGAACACTTACTTTAAAATTCTTAGCAAACTTCCTTGGGCAAAAAAGAAAAGCTAAGTGCAGGATTGCAAGTCAAAACATGAAATAAAGGCCGTTGGTAAATTAATGCATGAACGAACGAACATCACATCACATCACGATTCACCAACCTTTCCATCGAAATGTAAGTCACCGATGGCTTTCCCTTCTAAACTGACTTCTTCTTTTGCCTCTAACGTTCCTTGAAGTTCGATTATCGTCCAGTTATCCACATCATGGGACCTGTATGAAGAATGTTCAGTCAGGTGCGGTTCAATGCAGACAAAAAGAATGCTCAACCGACAACTGTTTATAACATGAACTCCGACCATCGTTGCAAATACAAATTCGTTACTAAGAAAACCCTATGATCGACGGAGGAAATACACAGCTCTTACATAGATATCAATATTTGGACCATCCTTGGTCTATTTGTGGCACAATCTCGCACAAACGTTTCACTCTTATGGTCGTTCCAACATGGTAAACTTGGATATTCGAAAGGATTTCTGGAAGATGTACATTTCCCGCGAAAATTGGCGATGTAGCCTTATTTGAGTTACCGCTGACTAGGTCCTTGGTGACCTGCGGTAACGAATCAATTCCCAATCTTTGAAAGTTTTCTTGTTAAGAAAAAGAGAAAAACAATCTTCTTTTCCTCGGTAAAATTAATTCAGATTATCTGATGATGCCAGGTTAACGTTTTCGTGGACAATTTCCAAAATAACTTCGCGCCAGTCGTTTACGATAAACATGTCGCCTTCGTAGAGTGGAGTTGATCCCCTTCTGATGAAAACCTTTCAGATTTGTTTCGAAGCAGAGTGCTCCACCGATTTAGTAATCAACTGGATAATGCTTAACAGTCACGAGGAAGAAGAGATCGTCTGGATGGACCATTCATTCGCGATGTGTTTGCAGTCATTTAAAGGTGAAACCAAACCTTTTCGGAGGAGAATGCCGTGAACCCCGCCCAATTCTCCCTCCCCTACTAGTTAGCTCGCGAGTTCTTTTCAACCCCCTCCCCCTGCTTCTCCTCTTAAAAACTTCCTATCGAGGCCCCATTATACGGCTTATCCTTCTCAGACCTTTTCTTATTAGTGACGTATTCCTACTCTTACTACTTGATGGGAAAAAAAACCTATAATTCATGGGCAGACTTACTGACTGCAAGCGTTTAATTTATGCGCTTTGATATCTAGAGTGTTTTCAAATGTACTAAGTAAATTGACTAAGATACGGAGAACTCTCCAATTCCAATTACTTCAGCAGTATGGTACATTTTCCGACGAGTGCTTTGATTGATTGCACAGCGCAGCCACTTCCGCCTAGCACTAAAGAATGGGATTTTAAAAGAAATTCAAATAATCGAGGCAGGCGAACAACGAGATTATTCAAGTACCCGAAAAACATCGAAACAAATTTTTGTTTTTCACTGTTTTTTTATTATGCCCGACTATAAATATTCTACTAGTTCTTAATATCGATGAGTTGGGCGATTGTCCTAATCATTTATCGCCTGGCCGTAAACAGTCGAGATTAGATGAATCTATCGCCTATGTAGTGTCACGATGATTTCCTAACAGATAAAAACATTTCAGATCTATTTTGATAACACTAAGTGCAGTTGCAATATTTACTCAGTTCTTACGTCAAACGGTGCTAAAATCCATTCTAAGTGTATTTTAGATTCTTAAAGTTTTAAAAACAAAAGTCAATATTGCTATCAAAGTCAACGCACTAAGTTCTTGATGTTTTAAAAAAAAAGTTCACGCTTTTATTTATTAGTTAGCAGGTTGAAACCTAACTATTACTTTGGAGTGGTTAGAAATAAGACAAAGCGCATGTTAACCTAACTGTTAGTGTGTTCTCACTTTTCGCATCACCTGCTCAAGCATTGTTAAAACAGCACAAAACTGTTGTTATTGAAATCGCTAAATTGTAATCTGAAAATTTCATAGTTCGTCGAAAAACGCACTGTCGCAGCGTGTGGTTGACAAGTACTTAATACTACAAGCTTTGTTTGGAATTCAATTAAACAAACTTCGGTTGTTTACATGTAATACGGGTCGTTTGCCGATGTAATGCCGAAAAAGGAAAGCTTTCAGGACCACATCAAAGGATGTGAGGACCACTTAAAAATCTTAAGGGAGATTTCATAGGGTCTAGAGCTTCAACCTACAAATCTGCTATTGTCAAGGTTTGAAACTCGAAACAGCTGTCCGCGAAGTGATAGTGCTTTACCATTGGTTTTCGATTACCTTCGAAATTAATTGACGTTCGTTGAACAACCAATCAAGCTTAACAATAACCTTGGCGCTTTTCCCTGGGTCGACGACAAATAGATAATTTCATATGTAAACTTTCTCAAGACGCTTTGACTGGAACATTTATTGTTTACATGGGCTGAAATAATCGGCCGGCAAGATTAGTGAGAAGGAACAAGGAGACCCGCGTGTGCACGCAGCGATTAGCAGCAGTCTTCATCTTATCGCCTGTATCTACTCATTTGTACACAAAATGAAAGTGTTTAAAACCACGCGTTGGATCAGATACATAAATCGGAGATGATTCATTCGCTGAAATGCGCGTAATTCAATTGGAAGACATGGAAATCACAGAAAACTTTACATCAGAGGCGCAATCCCCGCGGCAACAGCGAACAAACTGTTATTAAGATTTCATGAAGAACACTTTTTTAGTCGAGCTTGCGGATGGACTAATATTTTTCGTTCACGCGTGAATCCCGTTGTCTGAGGAAACTATGAGACGTAAAAGGATTTCACCATGTGTGCGTTTCCCGAAAAGTTGCCATATATTGGTAGGATTTATTTGTTTTACCTTCTTCGTCCAGAATTCAACATCGCTTGAAACTGTTGAGATATTCGAGGGTTTGCCGCCCGGCAGTGCAGTTTTAAAGTTGAAACGGAAACCAGGCATCGTTTACTCTCTTCATCGAGATTCCTCCACCGCGGACGGATTAAGTTTGTTTTACATTGACTCAAATGGAGTGCTTACTTCTAAAGTAACATTGGATTACGAAGACGAGCGCGGAAATGAATTCGATTTACTGGTAATTTCGCGGGAAATCTCAAAAGCAGAGGGTGGATTTGGAAGTATAGTACGCGTTCGAATACTCGATCGCAACGACAACCCACCCAAGTTTCCCAACGATTTGTACACTTGTTCCATATTGGAAAATAGTGGCATTGGAACTTACGTTCAGGGTCTTGAGAATGTTTTTGCCAGTGACTTGGATAGCGGCAAAAACTCTGTGCGAAAGTACAGCATCGTGGGTGGAAATGAGGCGGGAAAGTTTGATGTTGATGTCAAGGAGCTCGATGGTGTGAAGTTTTTGCGTCTCAAAACGAAAGCGCCTATTGATAGAGAAGAAACCCCGTTCTTCGTGTTAACCGTCAAGGTGGAAGACGGAGGAATTCCTTCACTGTCAAGTGCCACTCAGATACGAGTCAACATCCTCGACGAAAATGATCAAACACCCACATTTCAACCACCGATTTATTCTGTTGCTGTCAGCGAAAATGTACCTGTTGGCACTTCCGCTACACAGGTGAAGGCTTTTGATAGCGACGTGGGAACAAACGCTGAAATTTATTATTACTTTAAACCCGAAGACGAGTTTTTCACTGTTAATGCTCATACGGGAGTTGTAGAAACAGCTTGCGAACTAAATTTCGAGAAAGGAAATTCATTTGATCTCACAGTGTATGCGGTAGATCGAGGCAAAACTCCTCGCCAAGCAGAAACTATTGTACGAATTCGCCTAGTCGATATAGAAAGCTACCCTCCTTTGCTTGGAGCTAATTCTGCTGAATCGGCACCACCTGTCTTTCAAAAACAGACACACTTCGTGAGAATAAGAGAGGATTTTCCGGTTGGTGGTGCAGTAGTCCGCGTGAATGCCCATCAGGGAAGCCATCCACGGCACTATGAGAGAGCGTGGCGGTATATTATTGTTAACAATCCTGCTTCTATGTTCCACATTAATCCTCGAAGCGGGGTCATTACTCTTCGTGAACCTTTAGCATTTGAAAATCAAACTTCTTTTTCGCTTGTTGTTAAAGCACAAGATGAACAGTCCAAAGATTTGTATAAATCACACGCCCGAGTTGAGATAGTAATAGAAGACGTTAATGAGAATTATTTCGCGCCAATTTTCTCTCGTTCAATTGCGGTGGTATCAATCTCAGAGAATTCAGAAAAAAATACCGTCGTTTCAGCGCTTTCAGCTTCTGACGCTGATGATGGTAGCAATGGGGAAATTGTATACAGTGTAGTGGGAGGCTCAGGACTGGGTAAATTTAACATTGACGAAAACACTGGACAAGTACGATCGATCGTTCGTTTCAACCATGAAATGGATTCACAGTTTGACTTGCACGTGCGGGCGAGCGACCGCTCAAAACAACCGCTTCATTCGAAAGCATACTTATTTATTAGATTACAGAATGGAGGAAAGAAAAGGCCTTTCTTCCACAGTCCACGACAGCTTGTCAGTGTTCGCGAAAACAGCGCAAAGGGGACTTTTGTAGCTCTGGTGAGAGCTAAACTTCGAACGCGGAGATTGAACGATAAAAGACTATTGGAGTATTTTATTTCTAGCGGAAATGAGGGCGGCAAGTTTTCCTTGAATTCCACTTCAGGTAGGAGTGCATCTTTGTTTTAATTAAACGTCGCTGTGAAACTACAAACAAAGTCTGGAGAAAGTTTGAAGTCTTCATTCGTTTGTGTTTTCTACGCTATGCAATCAAGCCATGATAGCTACCAAAGTTGCTCAAAGCTTATTAGGTGTTCGATGGATAAAAAATGTATGCAGTTTAAAACGAATCTTGCATTGTAAACCGTAAATAGAATTTTTATACATTATTCACACTCCAGAAAGCGCAATTTACGTCTCTTCATCACCTGCACTTAATAACTTAGAAAGGAATTAATCATTGAAAGGAGACATATCTTCGCTAGATGCCGCCAGGCGAAAAAAAAAATGTTTGTGGTTTATTCTTTTTGTAAAAATTAAAGTTCAGTTTTGATTGCGTCCTCAGCGATCAATCATTCTAGCCCCTGCTTGAAAACACATTAAACGCGAGGAAAAAATAATAATCTTTTAGAATTGTAGAACAATAACGTTCTTGCTTGGCAAGATGTTGAATCTCAAGATAAACGTTTTATTTTGAAATCGCGAACAGACAGGTGGAGAACGACAGGTTGAATAACATTTTATTTCGAAAGTGTTTTTTTTTTCGCTGATTTATTATTTAAAACTCGGCTTGTTATCCCAAAGTATTGAGAGCAAAGCCGTAAAGAGCTAAAAAATGCAAACTCGTGTTGGAAGATCTAGAAGATCAAGTTCGAATCTGAAAGCTATTAATTAAATATCTTCTTAAACTGGGCTATTGCTGATAAAGTTGGTTGGAATTTGTGGGTAATGAATGATTTTGGAATTATTTTTGTGCCAATTCGATCCTCTTTATATGCAATATTGTTATTCAGAGAATATTACAAGAATTCAACGTTGCTGTCAACTTTAGATGTTTTTTCAAAAGGTTTGATTATTAAAAGAAACACCCCTTTTCCATTTCCTTTCATTAAGGTCTTTCGGCCATTATTTAATTATGGAGATGAGAGAGATAACCGAGGTCCACTCTGTTGGATTGGCTGACTTTGAAGTCTGGCACGCTTTTGTAAATAATTTGACTCTGGAAAAAAATTTAAGCAACATTTAATAACTGCAAATTGTCTATGCAATAGAAAATGCTCAGGAATGGACATAAACCTGTACATTTACAAGAAGGAAAATGAACATGATTATTTGAGAAAAATTTTTTTCCAATGATATTCCAGAACATGCAGCCATTTATTCGTAAATGATATTGCCAAAGGAAAGAAAAATGTTCATAAAACATTTACATGAAAACTAATTACTTCAAAATTTGCCATATTGCTGTGACCACATCTAAAAGAATTATTTCAATCTTAAATGTGATTTCCCTTAAAAGGGTACAGTCAGTTGTATTGGTCTCACCGATGTTGTTGTACTAATTTTTGGCAATAAATGCCAAAAATTTTATTACTAGTAATTAAAGCTGTGAGATAAATCCTTAATTGGTAGTCTTAGACTTTTTTTTTTTTTTTTTCAAACAAATTTGGAAAAACAATTTTCAGAAGCTGCTATACTTTGGCTTTAATTTTCATAATTACTCTTTTCTGTCTCAAGATGTAATTGATGGTTTTGGGTGAGAAGGTCAGTAACTTTAAATTTTTCGCTGAGTTTTATTCTTAGGAATTATCATTTTATCAACAGAAAATGTAGATTTTAATGAAATTGTTTTGATAGTTGAAAAAAACATGGACAGCTATTCAATGTTGTGCAGATCACATCAAACAATTTACTAATTTAGGATTTTTTTTCCTTTTATTACCTGAGGTAAATTGTTGATATTTGAGTCAACTCAAGCTGCAATATATTCTGTGTGTATGTAATGTAATTTCTCACAAGTATCATATACCATTGAGCACCGCCGACCATATAGCACACTAATTAGTCTTAGAGGGGGGGCTTATTGTCTCCAGGACCTCTTAACAGGATGGGGGTGGAAAAGTGCTTACTATGATAAACCATGTATAATAAGTATCAAAGGGAATTTAGTTATTCCAGGACTTTTAGAAAGTGACAAAGTGGGAGAGAGGTGGAGAGTGTTTCCTGTCGTGAATATTGTGATGAGTCTTCCTGGCTTTGTATTGATTTCCAGGACTTCTAGCTTCTAGTCAGTGATGAAATCATTGCATTGGGGGTGGGGGGTATCACAGTAAACATCCTGATTTTCAGGAATTCTAAATAGTATGGGGAGGAGAGAGTAAAAAAAACGCATTTGCCATTTTAGAATCTTTGCTGGAAAATCGGCTTATTTTCATTTCTTGCTTAACTTTTGAGAGCTTAAGTATGAAGTCTATGGCAAAGTGGGAAATATTGTGTATATTATTTTGCTGTAAGCTGCTTTTGGAAAAGTTTTTTTGCACTCTCTTAAGGTAGAATATTAGAAAAGTTGCTCTGAAAGCTCCAATCTTGGTTGGCTTTTTTTAAATCGTAGATGTAGGATAGAATCCATATTTCAGAAAGTTCTGCCATTCAATATAAATGTCTTCCTCAAACACTACTTATCACATCTTTTATTGAAATTGTTTATCTGTAGGGGTAATTTCAACTGCTGACCACCTTGATCGTGAAAGTAAAGATCTGTATATACTTAATATTTATGCCCATATTAAGGGTGCTCCATTATCAATGAGCTCACCCCTCCAAGTTGTTGTCACAGTTTCTGATGAGAATGATAACAGCCCATCATTTGAAAAACACAAGTACAAGGTAAGAACTTAAACTTTTATATACCCTATGTGACCAAGACAGAATATCTCCTTACAATATCAATACAATATCTAGCAGAAAATTGACGAGAATAAAGAAAAATATCAATAAGTGGTTTGTTTGTTGATCAAATAACAAATTTGCTGAACTAAAATTGTAAGGATTGGATGGCAGACAGTAAGGAGAAATACTACCAGGATCTAGGAGTGAAAGGGTGAAATGATAATCAGCCACTGATGAGCAGTGTTCTCCTTTTCAGGAAGTAATTGGTATAATTTATTACCTGTTATACAGGTGTATTTCTTATTACAGTTTTAAATCACTTGGAATTCTTGAAAATTCAATAGGTGGAATAATTGTTTTACTTGTTTGAAAAGTTATTTTGCCTGTGAAATTCAAAATGAGCAAGAACACAAGATGAGGCAATAAAAATGTAGCAAAACCACAGTGAGTAAATGAAATGGTGATTAAGACAAGCAACATAGTTCCCCCAACATGCCTTAATTCTATGCGTATCTCTATCTGGTGAATTTTTTTTTTCTGAGATTTAGACTTGTGGACCTTAAACTAATAGCTGTCTGGATATTCATGTACAAAAGGCTAATTTTCTTTTTCTTGTTGTAGGTTTTTGTCACAGAAAACGTTGGTAATATATCAAATTTGCTATGTCTAGCAGCCCATGATCTTGACACTGGTGAGAATGGACACATCACATACTCTATAATCTCTGGTAAGGGGCCATTTGCCATCAACCCTGTCCTGGGCGTGTTATCAGTCAAAAGATCTCTAGATTATGAGAAGCAGTCAGTGCATAGACTTGTTATACAAGCAGAAGACAATGGTGTGCCATCCCGCAAGACAACAGTGGATGTTACCATTGTTGTGGAAGATGCTAACGATGCACCTGTTTTTTCTCAGGATCATTACGAAGGTACATAGCATGGACTAATACTGTTATAGGTGGATTAATCAGGCATGCTTTAATTATCATCATCATGAATTCTCCTATGTAAATTATTTTGTAATCCATCAAACACTCTTAACCTTGGTCTATATTAAATCATTTCTTTGAGAGGTGAATCCAAGTCTTGCCCAGATTGTTCTCATTGATATGGATGTTCTCTGCTTTTTTGTGTGGTGGCCCCTAACCCTCCCACCACCCCCACCCCCACCCCCCCCCCTCCAAAGAATTTTTAAAAAAAAGTTTTTAACGTTTTTTTCAGCAGATAAAAATATTCACGCCATTCCCACTCGGTTTTCCTCAGATGAATATTCATGTTTTTACATTTGAAGATAAAACCCCCTGTAGCTAGGTACAATTATCATTAACTCTATTTAACCAAGAGATCAATTATTTAGGATCTTTAAATAATGCATCTCTTCATCCATAGTTGCCACAGGTTAGGAAAAAATCAGGGAAAATAAAACTTTTCAAGATCACTGAAAAGTTGGGGAATTTCACTTTGAGTCAGGGAACATTACATCTTTGAAATATCATTCAGAGAAAAGAGAAAAATATTTTAAAGACTAGGGAAAAGTTAGGGAATTTCACTTTGAGTCAGGGAACATTTAAATCTTTGAAATATCAGTCAGAGAAAAAAGAAAAAAATCATACAAATTTTGAGTTGTTCGTCTTGTGTCAGCCACCTTCACAATTGAAAATGGTGACACTCCTTTTTGTGATGTAGATTTTACATTGTTCCAGTGTTCAGAGCAGCTTTAGGGCAAAAAATTGTCATTTGGTTGGGGAAATTCTATGTTTGTCAGGGAAAGTCAGGGAATTTCAAAATCTTATGACTGTGGCAACCATGACATCTGCAAGAAGATATTAATATTTTAATGCATGAATCCATGATGTAATTTAAGCACTGTATGAATGATTATCATATTTTGTTAAATTTTGAAATACTTTAAAAGTGATATTAGGATCTCAAAGTGATTTCTGCAAGTCAATTTTAGTGAGAGCTGCTTCCATCCTTTTCCTTTTCTTGTTCAAACTCAAGTCAGGAAGTATGGTGTGATGTTCAACCACTGTGATCTTTGTATTCCTTAACTTCAGTGGAATATGGTTGGTTTTTTCTTCCTGATCTCTTTCCTCTTTGTTTCTGCAAGAAAAGAGGAGAAAAAGGCAGTTTAAATGTGATGAACCTTAAACCTTCCTGCTATCCCCTTGTACTAACATTTCTATCAGCCACTAAAATTATGAAGTTATTTCAAGCTACTTGAAGCAATGTTCATACTGTATAACATAGTCAAATACATTAACCTGTTTTAATTGTCGCTAAACTGTGGAGAATTATATATGTGAACTGACATTTCTTGTTGATATTGTAGACCAATTTCTAATTCTTATAATCAGCTTCATTTTCTGAAATTGTTTTCATTAATCTACTGGTAATTACATGTGCATAAACTTTATCTATGTGTACTTAATTTTATATCATTCATAATAACGGACTTAACTGTGCTAATATAATCTTATTTTATTCTACATATAACTGTTTGCATTTGTCTCAAAACACATTTGCTGGTAAAATAACTCATGATTGCTCCTCTGTAATTCAGTAACAGTCCTGGAATCTGCCAAAATTGGAACCGATCTTCTGGCTGTGTTTCTTGTATCTGATGAAGATGCCGCTGTTAAGGGTAACACGAGCCGTCTGTTGTATGTTTTTCTCTTGGAACTTTTTTTCTTTCTAAATCATTTTCTTTAGCTGAAACTCGTTGACTCAAACAGAACCACATGTTTGAACGGACGTGGAGATATTGCGCTTGTAACACTTACCTTACAGTACTATGTCAACCTCTTTGACTAATGACTTGGTTTTTGGTGACTTTGACTAATTCCAAAAGACTGTAAGACAAGATTTGATCCAAAAAAAAAAATTTGATTCTGATCAATTGTAAGTGGTTGGTTTTGGAGCGGAGGTACTGGAACTTCAGCCCTCAGAACATAACAGTCTTGAAAGGGATCTTTTAGCAAGTCTGGTTTACCTGCGATTTTTAAAATTGAGAGTTATTTTTAAGAACTTGGTCGTAAATGCACTCAGTGGTGTATTTGTTTTGAAGTCTGACAATTTTTCTTTAGGTTGCAGCTAGGATTGGGATTCAGTTAGAAACGGTGGTAGAAATAAGCACAACTCTAAGTGCACTGGGTGCGAGTGCACTGGGTGCGAGTCATGTGACTTTCTTGTCCTCTGGAGAGAGACTACAAACATTTTGTGTGAAGTCTCAATGAAATTCTCATTGGCAATGTGGTGTGTGGACATTTCATGGCGTTTTGAATCTTTGTCAAGGACTCCTGTATTTGTGTAACACACTCTTGTTTTCTTGTGGAAGTCTGGTTGCTGGTGTGATGACTCCGTGTTTATTGGGGAATCTTGAAATTTCTTTTATATCTTTTTGAAGTTAAGCTCTTCAGAAGCAACAAAGACGTGACTATCATGAACTAACTAATCATATGCTCCCTTTTCGACTAATAAAGAACAGTTGTATGTCACGTGGTTCCAGTTGGCGCCAAGTGCGTTATTTTCCCGCGTTTTTTACTTGTATCCCCTACTCTTCCCCTAAGTCGCCCTGAATGTGATACCCTGACGTAAACTGAGAAATTTTACGGCTGAAAAGTACGGACATGTGTTTTTTGTAGTGTAACAAGGTTTTAGTGACCGTACGGTACTCGAATGGCTTTCACAACAACTGCAGTAACAATTTATTAAACATTAAAAAGGCACTAAAGTGTATGGATTGCAAGACAGGTAAAAACAGGCAACGGTACATTACTGAATTATAATTTACAACCGAAGAAATGGTATGATTTGTAAAAAAAAGTGCTTTTCGAATGAGTGTCGTAAATCCAAATTCAAAGTAATCACGAGCGCCAATCAGAAGAAAGAAAAAACTCCTTAAAGAACCAATTAGAAATCCAAGTAAAAACAAGCAAACTGCCCAAAGCGCGGGAAAACGCGGGCGACCAAGTCGTGATTGGTTTTAGTTTTGCACCTGATTGGTCGAGAGAAAGGCGCGAGTTTTCTGGACCAATCACATTGCGAAGTGAAGCAAAAAAGAAAAATAATCCCTGATTACTTTCGACACTCATTTGAAAGTTACTCAATTTGAACTGTACAGTGTGTTATCTGCTGGTGGAGGATTGAAATTGCAGAAAAAGATAGAAGGTGAAAGTCCATATATCTAATTAGATGAATACAGGCTTGTCGATCACTCTGAATGTTCTATTTCAGCTTTTCTCACAGTAGGATAAACTGTGCGTTGAAGTATCAAATTTCGGTGAACGTGATTGACAGATTTTATGTTGCCAGTGATAATCAAGTTTATCGCTTTACTAATAGTTGTTTGAGCTTTTAATTTTCAAAGAACGAAATTAGTTTATGACGGTTTTGATGAATGATAAATGAAATGAAATCGGTGTTAAGGAAACATGTAATCCCAGTTTAATAGAGTTTTGTCGATGCCAAAAATCAAAAATGCTAAGAACACTCAGTGTTTCTTTGGTGTTAAAAATCTCTACGAAGTTGTATTTGAGAAGCTCTTTCAATTATCCACCAGCATTGGTTATTTTGTTTTCAAAGTTACCTTTATACTCATTGTTGTATATTCTCGCTTTCTTTTCCAGTGACCATATTAGAAAACACCGATGTCGAAGATACTGTGGCTGTGCTAACCACTTCTGATCAGGACCGAGACAAGAATGGAAAATTCACTTGCAGCATGGAAAACATGGACTTGGAGACCATGGACACTTTTCAAGTGAGAAGAACGCCTGAAGGCTGTGCTCTGGTTCTAACTGGTTACTTGGATTGGTACCGTGCGAATAAGTATTCCTTCTCGGTCCGCGCCACTGACAGTGCTGAGAGCGCGCAAAGGAAGTCAGTCACGGCTAATGTCACCATTCGCGTACAAGACACGAACAACCACGACCCGGAGTTTTTGCAGGCGTCTTATTGGGTTGCTTTACCTAACGACGCCAACATGGGTGCAACTGTACTGACGGTCAAAGCGCGCGACCTGGATGAGGGTAAAAACGCTGATATACGATACATACTTACCAATGACGTCTTCAGTATTCATCCAATCAAAGGTATCATCACCCTTAAGCAAGGGTTGGGATTTGTCACCCGCAAGAAATATGAATTTTCAGTCAGAGCAACCGACCAGGGAACGCCTAACAGACAGACTGCTGTGAGTGTTTCTGTGACCGTTCACCCCCTGTCTAACATCCCTCCAAAATTTCTGAGGTCTGAGTATCGCAAAGTAATCCCTGAGACTTTCAAAACAGGTGCCGCGCTGCTGACGGTGCGTGCACAGAAGAGTCTGGGTTTTGGTGGGTCTGTCAAGTACTTCATTGTAGGGGGTGATCCACTAAATCAGTTCAGTGTGGGAACTCGGAGTGGCGTTCTTACCCTCAAAAAACAGTTGGATTACGAAAGAATTAATCACTACATGTTGGTTGTACGCGCTGTGCATAATGGACTATCACCTTCATTGCCAACCGAGGTAAGTGTAGACAGTGAAAATGCTTCCTTGTGAACTGACGACAAGACTGGAGTCCTACAGCCAATAACGTAACGAGACTGGAGTCCTACAGCCAATAACGTAACGCCCAAACAGACCAAGAAATTTTTAACGTGCTATACTTACAATATTTGACCGACCAATAGTTCCTTACCAGACTCTGATGATACCTTGTGTTCAGGTTGTTGAAACGTCAGGCACTACTATAGACATTAGTCCTTTTTAGGACAACCCCTAACCAGCTTCTCACATCACACAACCGGGGAAATATTCTCCGTCCGAAAAGAGGCGTTTGATTTATCATCGTCGACTTCAAATTGGTAATCAACCTGAGGATTAGGGATTGCCCCGACATCACATACCCGTAACTTTTTCCTTTATTTGAATCTAGCGCGCGCTGTTGTGTGCGCAATAAAATTTTCTCCATTATCTTTACAGGTTAAAGTTTTTGTAAATGTCACAGACGTGAACGACAAGTCCCCACGGTTTGCTCTTCCAGTGGATCCGTTTGTGATAACTGTGGATGAATTTCAACCCCCAGGAACTCTCATTGCCGTTTTGAAAGCATATGACAGAGACACAGGCAATAATTCCCTTATCACCTATAGACTGGAAGATGCTAACTTTAAAATTCACTCATACCTTGGAACTCTATCGACCAAGCTTGAATTATATCATTCTCAAGGAACCTCACGATCTTTCGTTGTCACGGCAACCGACTCAACACATCCATACCGAAGTGCTACAGCCAATGTGGTGGTCATGATAAACAAGGCCGCCCCTCCCCCAAGGTTCCCCAATTCGGAGTTGGCCGAATACGTGCAAGAAGACATAGACGTTGGTAAGTCCCTAGTGCAGTTGCGTTCCCTCGCAGAGAGTCGTTTCACCTTAAAGTACTGGGTAACAGACGGTAACCAAGATAACCAATGGTGTGTAGACACGACTGGTCATATACGAGTCAATAAACCGCTGGACCATGAACAGAAGAAATCCTTTCACCTTAAAATCAAGGTGGATGATGGCATAACGACTCATATCGCACCGTCCGTCTTGTTTACGGTGGAAGATGTGAACGACAACGTTCCTACGTTTAGCGCAAACACATACAAGTTCTACGTGTCCGAAAATTCACCTGCCTTCCACACAGTCGCTAAAGTGTATGCAAAAGATCGCGATGAAGGCTCCAACAGCGAGATAAAGTATTCAATAGTTGGAGTAGAGGATACTCGTTCCATTGGAAAATTTGAAATCGATCCAACATCCGGTCACTTGAAAACAACTGGGGTGCTAGACAGAGAGTTTATGGAGCAGCATGTGATCATGGTGGAAGCAGAGGATGCTGGGAAACCTTCGCTGAGTAGTCTGGCACGCCTTACTGTAATTGTTAAAGATGAGAATGATAATAGTCCAGTGTTTGCCACAGACTTGTTTAGGGCTTCGGTACCTGTTGATGCCAAGGTTGGGTCCAGGATTTTTTCAGTGATAGCGTCAGACATGGATTGGGGAGAGAATAGGCTTTTGAGGTGAGCTAAATCAACTGAGTTGAAAACGTAAATTGTCCACCGTGAGAGTTTAAAGGCTGACGTTTCGAGCGTTAGCCCTTCGTCAGAGAAATTGACGAAGGGCTAACGCTCGAAACGTCAGTCTTTAAACTCTTTACGGTGGCTAATTTACGTTTTCAACTCGGTTGATAACACTAAATTACCCTCCTATACTCTCCCACCGACGCACCACCACAGTTTCTTAAGAAACTTGCCCCTTTAAAATAAATGCACCCTCTGCATCGGTTATACTTATAAAACTCATGTTCACTTTCGCGGGGACTCATAGCATTAGTAACTCACACCTTTATTTCTCCCTCACTTGTGTCTTTTTTTCTTTCCTTCATCTCTTTTTTTTTTACACCTTACTTTATACTTCTCTTTTTCCCTCTCCATTTATCGTTTTTTCACTCTATCATTTTAGAGGTGGCTCTCAAACCAGTGTCATTTCATTCACATTCTACAATTTAGTTTTACTTCCTATATCAACACCCATCCACAGACTGTGACTACCTGGGTGAAATAGATTCAAACAATGTCTAATTCTTTTTGCTTACAGTTACTCAGTAATTGCCGGTAACTCTGAGCAGTTCATCGCTGTCGACCCAATTGATGGAACTGTCACTGTGGCCCGTCTTTTTACGTCGCTGAAGGCAATCAATTTTACAGTAATGGCACGCGATCAGGGTCAGCCTACCAGAAACGCTACTGCCGACGTAATTGTTACGATTCACGCCATTGAGGGCCCTCCAAGATTTCTGGCTTCAGCTTATGACGCGCGTGTAGCAGAAAACAAGAAAGCGGGAACTAAGGTCATTCGTGTGCAAGCAGCAAGTGTCGATCCTGTTATTTCGTATAAAATATTGAATGGAAACTCTAGAAAACATTTTCATCTGAATGTAGAAACGGGATTGCTAACTACAACTAGATCCCTTGATTACGAAAAATTTACGCGTTACCAGCTTGTTGTTATGGCAATAGACAGTAGCAATCGAATGAATTACGTCAAAGTTGTTGTACACGTGATTAACGTCAATGATAATGAACCTTACTTCGTGGATATACATAGCGGTATTATTGAAGGACAGGTGTTAGCTGACGCCATCGTCAACAGTCACGTGATGTGGCTTAAGGCACGCGACCGAGATGTTAGTGACGTCATTAGCTACAAGATACACAACGAGAAAGCGGCTTTGTATTTTACTGTCGACTCTGAAGGAAGCTTAAGGACCAGGAGAGCACTACAAGAACTTCAGTCACCGTTCGTTTTCAAAATTGAAGCTTTGGATAATGGGATTCCTTCTAGGAGTACTTTTACGTCGGTGAGACTTGTTTTCTTGAGGTATCATACTCAACAGAGAGAGCTGCAGGTGCTTGTCCCTGAAGACGTTAAGCAAGACGTCGTGCTCATTAAAATAATAGATTCAGCAAAAATTGTAAATCCGAGCTTTTCGATCATTTACCCTGTCGGAGCACCTTTTCGTATAGACAGTGAAAGTGGGGAGGTGCGAACCTCCCGTCCTCTAGATTATGAGACTACACAGAATTACAGCTTAATACTGCAAGTGCAAGACTCCAAAAATGGCAAAGAATACAGCAATATAGACTTAGTGGTTGAAATTGAAGACGTAAATGATAACTCCCCCAGCTTTACTATGGAGAAGGAGGACGGGATATACATCGCTAAGATCAATAGAAATCCTGTCCAGGGTACGGTGTTGTACACGCTTACAGCTTCAGATCGAGATTCTAGAGGCCATTTGCGTTACTCGCTGGTCAGCAGTAGTGGCGAAAACGCTGTGTTTGAGGTGGAGGCCGAGAGTGGGAGAGTGAAGACAGTCACTCAACAGGTGTTAATGGCCGACTTTTACAACATCACTGTGATGGTGAGTGACAGTGACACGCCTTCTCGTCACACTCAGGCCATACTGCATGTGCAAGTTGGAGAATACTTGCCCACCTTCAGTCGGGAAGAGTACGTGTTTAGAGTCAAGGAGAACACGCGGAAAGGATTCACTATCGGCCGCATTAAGGCGCACAGCTACTCTGGAGCGTCTCTTTCATACACTGTAGTGCACGGTGAGAATAATGAATCTTCGATCCCAAATGCTGATAGTTAAGTAAAGTATTTTTGCAATTTTGGGACACTGTTATGCAGATAGGTGATGAGAATGAAGAAATGTCATGTAAGAGTGATTTTCTTCAAGCAAATTGTCTGGAATAGTTAACAGGAAATTTTAAGTTCCCAGTGTGGAAGATAACCCTACGCATCCTAGAAGTGAAAGCCAAGAGAGTATCAAAATAACTCCAAACTGATGTAATGTCATCTGCCTTCGCTTGTAAAATACTTTCGATTCAGTACTGTAAACGGTAAACTGGCATGCTCACACTGTAACACAAAAACCAATAAGAAATCATCTGCAAAAAGTGCGCATTCCCTAAGGCAAGAACATGGTGGATGTTCAAAAATCGGTCTGTTCTTTAAATGTGTCTACTGTAATTCTGGGTATAATTTGAGGTTGTATTTTGTGTTCTTTTAGGAAACGTTCATAAAAAATTTATCCTGGACAGCAACACAGGGCGTCTAGCTCTCCCCAATCCTCTGGACTATGAACGTGACTCCAATGTTTACTACATCAGGATAAGAGCGGTCGAGGTTGGTGTTACTCAGCGCCAGTCCTCCGAAGTCAACGTCCAAGTCCTCCTCAAAGATATGAATGACAATGCTCCTGAATTCTCTCAACAACGCTACAGGTACATTTTACCAGAAAGTGCTCCTGTGGGGACAATGGTGTTGGTTGTTTCAGCCCGTGACAGCGATTCAGGGGTGAACGGACAGTTTAGATATTACATGAATAGTAGATACTTTTCTGTAAATCCTTACACTGGGGAGATCACCACAACAAAACCGCTGGATTATGAGACCGCGCGCTCACACACCTTTGATGTAATGGCGCAAGATGGCGGGAAACAGGTGCTTCACGGGACGGCGCGAGTGGAAGTGACGTTACAAAATGTAAACGACAATCCACCGCGGTTCTCACAGACGGTTTATAATTCACACGTGAATGAGGATGCTGGCCCGGGTGAACTGGTGACGACTGGTGAGTCGCTCTGTCAAACATTGAAATAACGGTTGATATAATTGTCAAAATTTAGCTATGTGCAGAGTTTTTAATTTTTGTAAAAGCAACTTTGGGTGGTGCCGTGTTATTCCAAATAATGAACGTCTGGTTTGTCTCTAAAGATGATGAATATGAGTTTATTTTATACATACTGAGATTTCCACATGAAAAAAAGCCCGCTTAAAATTCCTACGGAATACACAACCAACCCGATCAGAAAAGCGTACGAATGTGAAAATACATCGTTCGTCCAATCAGAGACACGAACAATAGTACTTCCCAGAGAAGGGCTACTAGCGCACGACTTTCTGTTTAAACAAAATGGAAGAAGAAGTGCTAAGATTTGCTTTCCATAAAGGAACTATGAATGATTTCATATGAGCAAGGAAAAAAAACACGTGATCAAAGACCGACAGAGACGTGAGCCTGCTAAAGACCTCTCTTCAAAGAAAGCTAGATCTCAGAAACGTTGAAGAAATACCTCCTGCTCAACACAATAAATTGCTGAGCGAGTTTGTACTCACTGTCAGAACCCATTTTCGATGGAAGTGACTGCGAGAAGTATTTTATACAAACTATTTTGTAAAGAATACCATATTTTGATTTACGTTACATTTTTTTAATGAGGTTTTCGCATTGGTTATTTTTAAAACCGACGTTGTCCCATTTACCTTGCAAGTTTTCATACCTCGTAATTTTAAGATTCTGCAAATTCGCAAAGCCATCTATAGATTGAATTTTAAAATCACTAATTATCTTTATGTCTCTTTAAAAGTAAAGTCTCTTTGTAAGCGAATTAGTTTGTAAACAAATGACAAAATTTAAAAAATCATGAATAAAAATCATGCTTGCGCACTGTCCATGGAATAATCTCTATTTACGCCTAAATGCCATTTTTGCTTCCAAAATAGGGAATGGGTGAGTTTGTCAGGGAGGACCAGAGTAGTTTAGTAACAAAGCAATTACAGTCTCGTTCACTTTTCTTTCTAGTTCAAGCAAGTGACCTTGATCTCGATCCAGTCTCCTACAGTATTATCTCAGGTGATGATAACAGCAATTTTGTGATAGACAACCGGACGGGTGTCGTGCGATTGGTTTCACACAGGGCACCAAGCCTTGTAGGTCCGTACTACGAGCTGAACATAAGTGCCTCAGATGGCCTTCACACAAGCCAAGCCGTGTTGATAGTGGCTATTCAGGATATCAATAATCACAAACCAGTGTTCAAAGACTGCGACAAGTACAAACCGGTTATCTCAGAAAACGTTCGTCCTGGATCCTCAGTTATTCAGGTTTGATAAGTATTGACTCGTAATTTCAGCCCTACCCCCTCCCCCCACTTCTAAAATATATATTATACAAGAGTCCCTTACAACACTGATTTTGTTTTTTCGGTGGATAACCCTGGGAACATTAATAAGATGAAAAACACCTAGATAGGAGGAGGATAGGAAAACCTGTCTGGTTTGCAATGGTTTTAATGTATTTTTAATAGTATTTTCATTATTGCTTGTTTATTTCTGGTGAATTTTAGGTCAGTGCTGAAGATAGAGACATGGGTCAGAACGGAGAAGTTAGTTATCACATTGAGCGGCCTTCTACCGGGATACGCTACTTTAAAATAAATAGTGCTTCCGGTCTGGTAACAACTGCCGTGACCTTTGACCGTGAAGAGAAGCGATCCTACCAGATAAGGATCACGGGAAAGGACGGAGGACCTGGCCAAGAAGAAGGAGAGAGGCTGATGGGATTCTGTCAACTGGAAATTAGAATCGACGACGTCAATGACAACGATCCAGTTTTTAGTAGCAAAACATTCATAACCAATGTAAAGGAGGACCTTGAAAAAGGGCATATAGTACTTCATGTAACCGCTACCGATAAGGACGCCGGTAGTAATTCGCTTATAACGTACTCTCTTGAAAAACCAAACAAGCAGTTTCTGATATCCAACAGCACGGGAATTATAACCACTAAAGGTCCATTGACCTCGACAAAGTACAACTTCAAAGTGATTGCCCAAGATAATGGAAACCCGCGGCGGTCTTCTAAAGCAGATGTAGAAATCAGTGTTTACAAAGCTGGGAAGGACCCGCCAAAGTTCACAAAAGATGTGTACATCGCGCGTGTTCGCGAGGATGTGCGGCAAGGGTATAGAGTTGAGCGCGTGTTGGCCACAAGCCCAAATCAGATTTATTACAGTATTGTGAATTATCCACAGCCGGTTAATATCGACCCGGTTCAAGGAATAATAACGACTCAGCGCACCCTTGATTACGAATTAGCGTCAAATTACACAATACACATTCTTGCTCAAGATAATCAAGATCCACCGCTTATGTCGTTCGCTCGGCTTGAAATTCTCGTGGAAGACGTCAATGATTCACCCCCTCAGTTTCCGGTGTCAAAATATGAAGGACAAGTTGCTGAGAATTCACGGATCGGTAGCTCTGTCATCGAAGTGAAAGCCGATGACCCGGATAAGGGTGAAAATGGAATGGTTTCTTACACTTTCAAAGAAAGCTATAAGTCATTTGAGCTAAACTCTAAGAGGGGGCTCATTACCACCAAAAAGATATTTGACCGTGAGGAGACTGGACGCTACACCTTGATAGTAGAAGCACGTGACCATGGAGATCCTCCCAAATCGTCAAGTTGTATTGTGGATGTCATAATCAGCGATCAGAACGATAACCCTCCTGTGTTTGAGCAGACTGTGTACAATGCGAGTGTTCACGAAGATGCTTCCAGGGGAACAAACATTCTTGAAGTATCTGCAGTGGATGACGATATTGGAAACAATGCTGTGGTGAACTATTTCATCACGACAGGAAATACCCGAGCGGCGTTTGCGATTAACAAGGATCTTGGACAAATTGTGGTGGCGAGTTCGTTAGATCGCGAGACACAAGATTATTACCAGTTGAAGATTAAAGCACTTGACGGGAAAAACTCTGGTACGGCTGTGGTCAACATACACGTCAAAGATGCCAATGATAACACCCCCGTGTTCACCAACACCACGTATGTAGCTAAAGTTTACGAAAACCAGCCTGCCGGGAGTTACGTCACGACGCTGTCGGCGTCTGATAAGGATCTCGGACTGGGCGGAGCGTTCTTGTTTTCGATCAGCGGTCAGGGTAAGGACGCTTTTGATATCGACCCGAATACGGGTATCGTAACGACTATCAAACCTCTAGACCGAGAAGCTAAAGGGCGCTACGACTTCCTTGCGTTTGCCACTGACAATCCTAATGCAGAACCAGGCTCTCGGAGGACCGGCTCCTGCGATGTGGTGGTTTGGATCCGGGACGTAAATGACAAAAGGCCGCATTTCCCGGATGATGTATATGAGGGCACTGTGAAAGAGAACCAGTTGCCAGGCGCTCGTGTCATGGTCTTGTCGGCAGTCGACGAAGATGATCCAAATGAAAACGGAAACGCTGTTATATCTTACGAGTTAATCGATGATGCAGGTGGACTGTTCAAAATCGATCGCGACTCGGGATTAATCACGACGCGAAGGAGACTAGACCGAGAAACTGACGACGAGTACCAACTGGTTGTTAATGCTACAGACCGAGGTCGACCGGCGCTATGGGGTCAAGTGGAAGTCATGATCAGGGTGGCGGATGACAACGATCATCCGCCTCGGTTTACTGAGCAGACGTTTGTCGCTAGTATTTTCGAGAACGCATCTATTGATTCGTCTGTGATGAAACTCAAGGCCACGGACGAAGACATCGGTAGTAATTCTAGGTTACGCTACAGTATAATAGCAGGGGCTGCTGATTTGGAAGAGGATGGTAGTAGAATGTTTCGCATTGTGGAAGATACTGGAGTCCTTCAGGTAGCTAGAAGCTTAGATTATGAGACACAGAAGCAGTACACTCTAAAAGTCAAGGTAAGTGAGAATGCGGACTCCCGGCATATTTTGGGGAAAGAGCATTTTTTTTTTTTTACTGATTGTCGTTAGCAGTAGGAAATCGAGCCAATGGTCTGATCCACTTATGTGGGCCTTATTCCAAAGAAAATTCCTTTCAAGGTGTGTATGAACTCCAGACTGGGCGTATTGCGTGAAGTTTTGACGCCTAGGTTATCCACGTAACTAAACGTCGCCTCATAATACTAATCAGCAAACAGATTCCATGTTGCCAAGCATCTGTGCAGGAATAGATCACAGATAGGGTAAAAAAAAGTGGCGAACGAGATACAGCTGAGTGTGTCACTGATGTTCTTACCATGTTTTGACAGCCTCTGCGGCAACACGAAGTACAGAAACATAGATACTATTTGACTTACAGCATAGAGAAGCAAGTTGTTGTTAATGGTGACTCCAAGCAATCTAAAGCAACAACTAGTGTTTGTTCGAATCTTCTCGAATCCTGAATTTTTACAAGGCTTTATTTCTGCGATTGCCTAAATTTTAGTCCACCTAGTATTTTCAACTGCTGGTCTAATGAAATTTACCTCATTAAAAATTGTAATTGTAATTTCATCTCATTAGTCTGTGCTCAAGTAAGCACCAATCAAAATGTGTGCGTAATATCAGCGTGTTAGTTAGTTATATACTCATCATAGTTTTGACTTCTGTTACTTTCCTTCTCCCTCTTTTTGTTTAGGTGAGTGATTCTAGTTCTCCATTCTTTACCGACAAAGCGGATGTAATGATCACCGTTCAAGATTACAATGACAATCCCCCAGTCTTTAACCCCGTATCATACGCGCAAAAAGTCAATGAGGATGTCACCCCTGAGTATTTTCTCATGAAAGTTACCGCCACGGACTCGGACTCGGGCAGCAACCGAGATTTCAAGTTTTCAATTTTTGAGGGCGATCCCGACGGACAGTTTCGTATTGACCCGGAACGGGGAAACCTCTATGTTCACCGCAGGCTGGATAGGGAGAAACGAGCAGTTTACTTGCTCACTGTTAAAGCTACGAATACTGGTAAGTAAAAAATAAATGTTGGACAACAGAGCTTTTACTTTGCTAACATGGAGCCATTAGTTCGTTAGATTTATCACTTGAAAAATATCACCAGACATTCGGTCACGTGACGTTTTTAAACCAATCGTGCGCAGGCGATAATATTCGATGGATTGTAACCTTCTATATTTACTGTCGGTCTTTAAATTTTTCAGCAACGCCTCCCTTATATGGTCACGCCTCAGTTAAAATCACCTTGAATGACGTGAATGACAATGGTCCAACTTTCCACCCATCAGAAATTCACTTCAGTATCAAAGAAAACACTGAACCTCCTCAGTACTTAGGAAAAATCAGCGTTGATGATCCAGATCTTGATCCTCCTAACGGAGCTCCGTTCTTCTTCGAGATCGTCAATGGCAACGAAGAAGGCCTCTTTGAGCTGAATAACAGAACAGGAGAGATATTTACACGAAAAAGGTTTGACCGGGAAGAGCGCGAATCTTACAGGCTGGTTGTAGCTGCGACGGACAGTGGCAAGCCTAAGAAAGATTCGAAGACCTCACTCTTTGTGCACATTTTAGATGTCAATGACCATCAACACTCGGTAGGAATATTAAATCTCGAGCTAAATTCGTATCAGGGCAAGTTTCCAGGGGGGAAGATCGGAAAAATGTACGTAGTGGACAAAGACATTGATGATGACCGACATTATAAGTTAATATCCAACAGCTCCCGATATTTCACTATCCAGCCAACGACAGGAATGATAATAAGCCAGCCGAATCCTCCTGAAGGAAATCACTTTTTGTCTGCCATAGTTTCTGATACTAACAGCTCATTCAAATCAGTGATCTGTTCCGTGTTCATCAAAGTCAAGCAAGTTTCAGCTGAAGCTGTCCACAACAGTATGGCGATAAGACTGGGGGGTGTTTCGCGTAAAACGTTTGTCAGTTCAGTTCTAGCGAGATTTAAGGAGTCAGTGGGAAGCATTCTTCAAACGGACGAAGACAACGTGGATTTATTTAGCGTCCAGGATGCACCAAGGGCACCACGAGCCATCGACGTCAGGTTTGCAGCGCATGGAAGTCCTTACTATGCCCCTGAGAAAATGATCGCTATCCTGAAGAACAACCGACCCAGCTTGGTCAAAGCAACGGCTGTGTTTGACGTGAAAGTTTTGGCTGTGGGTGTAGATGAATGTCTGCATGAGCCCTGTGAATCTGGTGGCTGTACAAATGTATTGCTCGCCAATGGAGAAGTGGAAGTGATTTCTGTGAAAACAACGTCTTTTGCGTCCATTGTGGCGATCCTAGAACCACGCTGTGATGATTGTATGGGGAAGCAAAAAGAAACAACGAGGTGTGAATCGGAGTGGTGTTTAAATGGAGGCACGTGCTTGGACACTCCTCAAGGTTAGTATTCCATGCTAGAAATTCGCCTTTTCAGGGAGGGAACATAAAATATTTTTGTTATCAATTGGGAAATTTCTATCGTTTTGATAGAAAATGATAAAGAACAGGAGCATCCCTGATTTATAACAGCGCACCTTGGGCTTGCCTACTTTCGCCTGGAAAACGCCGGAAAAATACGCTTGTTCTGCAGGCTACTTTCTGGTAATAGGATTGTTCAGTTTTCATAAATGAGTCCTGTAATTTATACTAGTTGCTCTCCGAAAAAGACTTAGTTTACACTGCCTTGCCACCGAAAACTCGCCAAGTGAACGCTGCTTTCGTGTTTTCAATTTTTTTTTTCTTTTATCAGGACACAAGTGTCGGTGTCTTAAAGGTCACAATGGTCCCAACTGTGAATTTTCAACGCGAAGCTTTGAGCATGGTGAGTGGCTGTGGCTTCCAGCACCGGAACAATGCAGTGTGGGTTCCCTGTCACTGGAGTTTGCCACCCGCGAAGCAAATGGGCTGCTGTTGTATGGAGGTCCAACTTCCCCTGTGCGGGAGGGAGACGTGCATGATTTTATCACACTTGAACTGGCCGGCGGTAAGATTCTCGTGACCATGTCTCTTGGGGACCGTAATGATGTGGTGCGCGCTGGAGTTACTGGTGGGATGGACCTGAACGACGGTGAATGGCACCATATTGAGGTCTACCGGGACGGATCAGTAAGTGACCATATTTAAAGCGGTGAAACAGTGGTAGCCATTGTGTTGTGTTCTTGGCTACAACATTTTTAAAACCATCACAGTTCCTCCCTTAACAAAGGAGTAGAAATAGACCAGGGGGTAATCTGTAATGGACTCACTATCCGTCCAAAACTTGATGCCATGAAAATTGAGATAAAATCCGGCAGCCGTGGGCTATTTGGCTGGGAAAACTTAACCTCCTAGCGCCTCCTGTGGGAAAACGAACCTACCGGTAATGGACAGGGTTTTTTGTTACCTATGAGTGTGTGGAACAAGGCTTTAACTAATCATGGAAAAGTAGATCATGAGGTCTCTCAGGGTTTGCAAACTTATTTTAAATCAAGGATTCGTTTTAGCGTAAACAAAATTAGTTTAAAAATAGAAGGATCTGGGAAGAAGATCTAGTCTTGATTAGCAAACAAGTAACCAGTAACCAAAGAGAACGAGGGCAGGAATGGTGTAAACGACTCAAAATTGATCTGTCTAGAGTATGAGAGAATTGTCCTGTCTTCTTCCAAAGTCATTCAGGCTTAATTAACCGTATAATGATATGGATGCTGACAAGTCATGCAATGTTTAATTTGAGGAACAAAGTGTGAATGGCGAAATTATGAGAAATACAATTGTCCAGCTTCTCAACTTGAAGTAGAGCAAATGAAACTAAAAATGCTGATTGGCCCACAACATTGAAATCACCATCTTGTGGGCCAATCCGGCCATACGATTGGTTCAGTTCTACCTCGTGGTACAATATACTCCTCTCTGATTGGCTGTGTACCAATACTGCCCCCAAAGCCCTCTCACAACAGATACAGACCACGTTGTAAACCTATGATATTGAGTGGGTGATTGTTAAAGTTTCTCATGTTTGCTGCTGTTTTCTATAAAAATCTTAGTTTGTGCGTGTAACAGTTGATAAGTGTAAAGGAGTACCGGTGGTGGTCGAAGAAATGTATCGCTGTTCTTCCACAGCAAAATTGAGCAAAAAGAACAAGTAAGTTGATTGTAGTTCCAACCCTGATTAGGTGTGGAACTTGAGCTACGTACCATTTATCTGTCTTATGTCTTTGTAGTATGCTACCATAACGCTATTTAACCACATTAGGGCAACAGACCGTGCAAGACATACGACGGTATAACTATTTGACAAAAAAAAAAAAAAGGAAATCGGAGCATTAAGTTGAGCGCACGAAAATATCCAAGGTTCAAACTGTTTACGTTCTTTAGGCTGGACTTTTTGAGCGTCCAAAGTTTAAGTGAAACAGATTTTTTTTATTTCATAATGGACACTTCTTTGGTGTTGTTTGTGTTGTTTTAATTCATCTTCCGACGCGCCTTACGCGATCAATACGATTCTCAGATATTGTCGTAAGATGTATTCAAATGAAATGAGAGAAGAATGATAACTTCCCTTTTGGTTGGTTTGACATACGATACGAGCAGACATTTTCCTCATTTCTTTTACTACTCTACCCAACCTGCAAAATATTTGCACGTCTTATATATGTTAAACTACCGAATAAGGTTTTATGTACAACAGTCTGAAATGCGAGTGAGTCACCTCTTGTGTGTAGGTGAATGCATATGTTGGTTAATTTGAGCCCTTAAATTTCAGGTTTTTGAATTTAAACGGGCCCTTACAGTTGGGCGGGGTGTCAACGACTAATCTTCTCTACCCAAACCTGACTGTTACCAATTACGAAGGCTGTATACGGAATGTGATAAATCAGGGCAGGTACTACGATCTGAAGACCCCTATCCGCAGAAATGGCACCAAAGAAGGATGTCCTATGGTGGATCAACATTGTAGGAGCCACCAGTGTGACGCCCTGTCCAAATGTGTTCCTTCTTGGACTGGTTACTCATGTCATTGCCCCTTTGGTTTCACCGGTTCCACGTGTGGCAAAAGTAAGTTTAGAATTGCTAGTTTTGTTAATACAGTCGACTCTCGCCTTGCGGACACCCCGCCATTGCGGACAAGAGCCAACCCCCCGGCGAAACGCATTAAGAAGTGACTGAAATAAACTCCCGTTATTACGGACTCCCACTCTTAAGGAAATGCGGACACTTTCATGCCTCCAGAGGAGTGAGAAAACGATGAAGGTTTGGGTCGAGTTGCGTGTTGAACCGACCCAAACCTCCCGCGGTTTTCCACTCCTTTGCCACTATAGCTCCGTTTGCTGTTTTGCTCCGTTCTACTAACTGAACGCCTGTAACAGGCTTAATGATATGTAAACCTTTGTTCTGCAGATTGGTGGCTGAGTTTACTTTACTCTACCTCAAGGGTCAGGAAACCGTGATAAGCTTTGCTAATAAGGGTTTGCGAACTTCTTTTCTTTTTCTTTTTGTTTTTTTTTTTCGCAGGGACACGTGCCTTGTCCTACGCGGAGGGTAGTTATACTAAGTACCTTTTTTACGAGCGCAAGATCAACAAGGAACAGCGGGAGACTAAGATCCAAATGCAGATTAGAACACGTGACCCGGACGGAGGTGTACTAATGTACAATAACGGAAGTAAAGAAGGCCGCTTTAGTTTACTTGAGGTGAGATCAAAAGCTCGTGTTTTATCGTTGCGAAGTGAAAACGCGTCTCCCTGAGGCTAGTTATTTAAGAAGTTAAACACGATAATAACGGCAGAAAATTAACCTTCGTGTCATCTTCTTAAACCCTTTAACTTCCAAGATCTGATTGAGAATTCTCCATTCTAGCTGCTACACATTACCTTGTAAATTACTAACGAGAATTCGGTGTTAGATCGAGAAAATAACCCCTTCCCGATAAGTTTTAGCTGTTGTCTTTTGGTCCTGCGAGAACCTTTGTACTTAAACTTACTCTTGTCAAGATTTGTTACATCCATTCAATGACTTGATAGGATGTCACAAATCTCCAACAGCGATTTTTTCAAAATAGGATTAGTTACTTTCTGTTTTAAACAAAAAGCTATCAAAGGGCAAAAAAGGTTGTGTAAAAGAGAGATGTGAGAGTGGATGCTTAGTAATGCAAAAATTTCTAAGCATTTCCAATTGTGATGATTTTCGGTATGTATGTATTGGGGATTAAATGTATGTTCGATTGGCCTAGAGAAAAGGACTAATTTACATCTGTATCCTCCCTGGTTAGGTGGTGCCATATGATATTGACGGGGATGGGGAAAGTGAGGTGATTGTTACATATACGTTGGGTTACAAGAACCAATCCTCTTCAGTTTTGCAACTGACCGGCGTCAACGTGGGCAATGGTCAGTGGCATAATATAAGCGTGGTACGGGAGAGAACACACGTAACGCTTTCCGTGGACTCTGACGGCGATGGATATTCCGTGACAGGTATAATTTTCACGTATCTTTTACGCCTCTAGCAGTGAAGGGACTGAACTTCTTTCCAGCTTATCTTCAGAACTTGCAGGATCTCACGACGGTCTTCGCAGCCTTGATTTTCATGTCTTGCTCTGGTCTGTAAGTTTTTTTATCGCCGACTCTTCTCCTTTCAGCCTTCCCTAGGGAGATATTGACTTTTACCCCAGTTACGTTTCCGTCGCGTCACCTAATCGCCGCTTTGTGTGACAATCCCAGTTATGACCGTGAGTATATGGAAATCATATATGTGAACTGCGGATAAATATGTGAATATGAAAGCGATCTTCGCAGTGATGAGCACTACTTGAGCAATAGTGAAAATAAGGCCTGAAAAAAAACATTAAAAATGACCTCTGCGATACCGGTGCAGAGCTCTACCGACTGAGCACACATACATGAGCACACCAACTGAGTTCATGATTTTTATATATTCAAAGTCATTTATTCATCACTTCACGGGTTTACTTAGAACAGACATAGTGACCAGCTCCCAGTTGGCTTGATAGCTCAGTTAGTAGAGCCATGCACTGGTATCGCAGAGGTCATAGGTTCAAATCCCGTACAGGCCTGAATTTTTTTCAGGCCCTATTTCCACTATTTTCCCATGTTCATCACTGCGAAGATCACTTTCACATTCAAATTCCAGCCATGTTGGATGCTAAAAATAAATGTTAGCTTTCAAAGCTAGTGTGAGCCTTATTGTTGCGAGGGATTATGCAGACGGCTCCTTAAGTTTCGTCTTGGTAATTTAGCTATTTTTCGTTTTAGAGCAACTTGGCATAGAACACACTTTGTTCACTATGGATCCCACGCGGAACTTCATTGGGGGTGTCCCGCCATCTAGCACATCCTCGCGTCGCCGTGCTGACATTGGAAAAGATTTTGTTGGCTGCATAAATGATGTGAGATTCAACGGACATTTACTCTATTATTACAATGGAACAAATGCTTTAGGAAACGCTCTATCTGTAGGTATGGTAAACGTTTTTCTTTGTTTCTTATTCATTAATAAGTAATTACTTTCTAATCCGACTTTTCTTAAATGAGAGTGAGGAACAGCATTCTTCTTCCAAGCAGAAGTTTACACGTATTGTTAAGACTACGCCTGGACAAACCTCCGGTATTTTAAGGACTCCATTTGCGTGTCTTAACCTCATCTACCTTTGCTCTCTCTCTACTGTCCTCTCGATTTTTCCCTTTGTTTTACTTTGGCTGGTGAAGTGGACAGTGGATGGAAACAAAAGGCACGTATGCATTGCTTTTGGGTTTATCATTCGATGGACTGGCATCCCATTCAGGAGGTAGTAGTAATACTCCTAGTCGCTTAACGCTAAGGAAAGCAGAATAAGGTCCGACTGAATGGGTCACATGGTTCGAGTACAGACTTAAATTTGGGTATTTTTCTTCCAGGGGTCAGTGAAGGTTGCTTGGCAGAACCCATGTGTGAACCTAACCCGTGCAACATCTCTGAATGGTGCCGAGACGTGTGGCGAAAGTTTGTCTGCCTTCCTCGTCTGTGTACCGGGCAGCCTTGTAAGAATGGAGGCACATGCTTCGAAGGGGCTGATTCCAGAGGAAACAACAAATTCTTCTGTAAATGTCCTTTAGGTTTCGAGGGCGCTCTTTGTGATGTGCGTGGCCGGTCCGTGGTTGTTACTGAAGTAACTGGCGCTAGATTAGAGGACGGCTTAATTATCGGTATTTGTGATTGCTCTTTATGCATAGTGTTGCGTTGTGGAACCTACTTTAAAGAGGTACTCTATTTTGACAAACCCTGGCTCAATGTCTGATATGTCTGCTCGAACTCACTGTGAAAAAATGAACTTGTATTCAACGGACACTTCTATAGCTACTGGTAGCCTAAGCTCGCACAATGAGCCTCTGTTAATATTCAAATATGTTTATTTTGAAAATATGCTTAAAAGAATGGAAGTAAACGGTCGCACCGTTGACCTAAAAAGTCTGATCTTTTTTTCGATTAAAACAAACGTTCCTTGACAACACCTTTAATATGTTTACGGTTCCGTTTATATCAGTGACGATAACAATGATTACAATGAATTAATTAACGACAAGGATAGTTGCACCAATGAGAACAACGGTAAGGATAATGATGAGATAATGAAGATGATTATTATCCCTATCATTGTTGTTATTATTATTATTATTATTATTATTATTATTATTATTATTATTATTATTATTATTATTATTATTGTAAGGCTTCTACGTGTAAAAGCATCAAGGTGAAACTTTCCGAACTCTTGCCACAACAACAGGCTTTGAGTTTTCCATATTTTATCTTTCACCTGCAGGGTTAGCAGTCTTGGTAGTGACGCTGATTTTATCAGCTAGCATTCTATTCGTGTACCTCCGCCGCTCCCAACCGCAGAAGCGTGACGTTTTTGTCGAAGAAGATCAGTTTAAGCGGGACAACGTCGCCAATTACCGCATTGAGGGAGGTGGAGAAATGGACCTAGAAGAAGAAGATCAAGTGAGGGACATTTTGAGATCCTTTGAAACGAACGATTTCAGTCCGTGTCAAAATAAAAAGTTTAAACTATCGGGAAGCAACGGTGACGTCAGCGGATCATATTTTGTCCTTACCCCACTTAAAAGGGAGGTCATTGGAAGACAACCCAACGGAATGCCTGATTCCAAACCTGTTCAAAGGTCTGGTAAACCGGATAAACAAGATATACAGCGCTCTTACTCCCAGGAAGGCTCTGATCAGGAGCCCCCGGACTCATCTTCGTCACCGTCAGCAGTATCCACTCCTGAACGGCGTAGGCGTGTTCGTACCTCTTCCAAAGGAGATATTGTGGAAAGACATAGTCCAGAAGGGGGTGAGGAAGGGGTTGAGGGAAGTCCAACTCGGAAACTGGCGGAAGTGTTCGGATTGAGCGAAGAAGAACAAGAGGGAATGAGATCACCGCCGGAAGGATTTTCGTCGCCAGAAAAGTACGAAAGCTTGAGTAAAAGAGAGCGTGGAAATGGTGCTTCGTTGCAGAGACCTAACAAAACAGAAGAAGAATCTAGAAAACCTCCACAGAATATGGAAGAATCACATCTATCTTACAATGGCGCGGAATCCTTCGCAATGGAGAACCCACTATCGCGTCCTAATAGTGACTTACCCAGCTCGGCTGTAGAAGATGGATTCCCTCCCGTTCAACGGAACTCTATCCCTCCGCGGAAACCTCCACGAGCCTGCTTTCCAAGGGGAGTACCACCCCCACCGGGTAACTTCATACCGGAGGATGCAATGCAGAGATTTTATTATGAGGGGGCTGGTTCCCCTACTATCTCGCTAAGCACTCTGGGAGACACGGAGGGCGAGTCGGAAGCGGATGATAATTATGATTATGTGAATCAGATGGGAGATAAGTTCAAGAAACTGGCGCGTATTTGCGGACAGACTCCTTCGGTAACCTTCAGTCCTCACGATGAGGTCATCGGAGAATAGAGCTAGGAAAGTGGTCAGAACTGAACGAGATGCATTGCTCTATCACCGAGAACATGATGATGAAGAGCTCCTGAAATGAAAAATCGGAATTGAGACACTAACCTACCCCACCCTGTCGATGACATTAAATTATTAGCTAAGCTTAGACTGATAAAACTCTTTACGTTGTAAAGAGCAAGAGAGGGTGCAGTAGACACAAAGACAACATTTTAGATTGCCAAAGGCGAGGTCTTCGAATAATAATACCAAGAAGTGTGGCTTAAAAATCAAGACTACTGATTCTTAGGTTCGGACACGTAACATCTGCGCACAAAGTTAATCTCAACCCTTTCATTTCTTTCAGTGATCTGTTCCTCGTTACCTATTTAAGGTGTTCGAGTTCATAATAAGAATATAGACAAACGACAAATAGCTGACTGCGTGCACGATTGCCGAAGGGTGAAATCTTTGTGCACACAAATACTGTTAAAGAGTCAAGCAAACAAATAGTTCAGATATTGATAGATCGTTAAAATGGAGCAGTGAAAAACCGTTTTCTTTCACTCTTGGAATGAAAGGGTTTTGATAAGCATTTCAGTTAAAAAAAAGAAGCTTATTAACTCTGACTCAATGCCAGCTCGAACTGGGCCGACGTTAAAAATAATTGAAAACGTGATCGTCCATCAAACGTTCGAAATATTTTGAAATATTTCCAGCATCTAATGAACGCTTGTAGTGTTAAAAAACTCAGAAAGACAATAAACTGCATGTAAGTTATGTAAGATATGCTGATAGAAAAGTATAGAGAAAGGTTTTTTGGAAGACTTTGAAATGATCAAGCCCTCGCATCTTCTTGTCTCCTACACTTTTAGATCCGAACCTAAGATAACTTACTACGTGTGCTATGTTGTATATTTGTGGAAAAGCTCACACGGAGAATCGGTAACTTTAGTCGCAGGAGATTAGTCTGAATTAAAGGACACTAAAGTTGTTTCCCAGCGATGTTAGTCACGTTTTGCTCATGTTGATTATTTTTTGTGATTTTTATTAGGAAATAGATGATGAGATTTGGTTTTCTTAGCTCAATTAATAATGGTAATTGCACTGAGTGGAGTGCAATTTGGGCTGAAATCATACGCGTGATTTTAGACCGAAATTGCACGACACTAGGTTCAATTACCACTTTATTACATCTATTTTGAAATCGCCCAAATACAGGACTTGGTCAGTTCAAATGTTTTATTGATGCAGTACTGAGCCGGTATGAAATTAAATTCATGTCCATTTTTTGGGGGGAAAAAGTAAGTTGAGAAACAAAAGTTGCAAAATTTGCCTCATGATACTCCTTGTCTTTCATTTTCCTGCAATTTGATCGGTTACTTTAAACAAGCCTTAAAATCTGATTGTTTGTTTTGTTTTTAGTGCAGCCTCCTCGTTGGCTGGGAAAAAGATGCGATTTAAAGCAAAAAATGGTGCGATTCGTGAATAAATCGCATCAGTTAGAGCCAATCAGATTACAGGAACCACCAGTGATTTCAAAACGGGTGTAATAAAAAGGAATATCGTTTCTGGAATGTACCTATCTCCAGTACTAAGTGATAATATCTTATATTTTCTAGAGTTATAATGTTATATTTTGATATTTGAAATTATGTAAAATAATTTTAATCCCCTGTAAGAGTTTTTGAACATGCGCCGGTGTTTAGGGTGCAGTAAAACATCCGAAAATAATTTGTTTTACCTTTGAGTTAGTTATAATCATTGATTTACTATGAGGAACCATTTGCTGACTCCAAGTTCTCCGTCTAATCAGTAAGAGTTAGTTTAGTTTAAAAGAGTTGTAACGGGAAGGTTTTTCCGTCGGATTGAGTTTAAGACAGTCGTTAAAAAAACCGTTCGTATGAGAGGTGCAAATAATAATAAAGAGGAAAGTAAAAAAATTGTCATGGGGTAGGGCGCTCATTTTTCTTTTTTAAAAATACGTTAATGTTTTTGTATGGCTGTAAAATGTGTAACTCTAAAAGAGATTGCCTCACTACAATTCAATAAATAATTAGCAGACAATATTGTGATTTCTTGTCTATATTCCGCAGTAAAATCCATATAAACCTGAAAGATCTTCGCGAGCCGGAAAGTTCGACGGTATTCGCACCTTGAAAAAAGTGCAATGGAAGGGTGTCTGCTAGCATTTGATAGGTACAACTATCTACTCTGTCTACAGCAGGTACAACTATCCACACTGTCTACAGTAGGTACAGCTATCTACACTGTCCACAGTACGTACATCTATTTGCACTGTCTACAGTAGGTACAGCTATCGACACTGTCTACAGCAGGTACAACTATCCACACTGTCTGCAGTAGGTACAACTATCTACACTGTCTGCAGTAGGTACAACTATCTACACAGTCTACAGTAGGTACAACTATCTACACTGTCAACAGTAGGTACATCTATCTTCACAGTCTACTATAGCTACAGCTATCTACATTGTGTACAACAGGTACAACTATCTAAGATGTCTACTGTAGGTACAGCTGTCTACACTGCCTACAGTAGGTACAACTATCTACACTGTCTGCAGTAGGTACAACTATCTACACAGTCCACGGTAGGTACAACTATCTACACAGTCTACAGTAGGTACAACTATCTACACTGTCAACAGTAGCTACATCTATCTACACAGTCTACAATAGGTACAGCTATCTACACTGTGTACAACAGGTACAACTATCTAAAATGCTTACTGTGGGTACAGCTGTCTACACTGCCTACAGTAGGTACAACTATCAACACTGTCTACAATAGGTACAACTATCTACACTGCCTACAGTAGGTACAGCTATCGACACTTTCTACAGCAGGTACAGCTATCCACACTGTCTACAGTAGGTACAACTATCTACACAGTCCACAGTAGGTAAGACTATCTACACAGTCTACAGTAGGTACAACTATCTACACTGTCAACAGTAGATACATCTATCTACACAGTCTACAATAGATACAGCTATCTACACTGTACAACTGGTACAACTATCTACACTGCCTACAGTAGGTACAGCTGTCTACACTGTCTACAATAGGTACAACTATCTCCATTATCTTCAGTGGGTACAGCTATCTACACTGTCTACAGTAGGTACATCTATCTACACTGTCTACAGTAGGTACAACTGTCTACACTTTCTACAGTAGGTACAGCTATCTACACTGTCTACAAAATGCAAATTCCGCGGGGAGGAGTTCTTCGGCCCCCAAGCCAGTTTGAGAGTTACTCCTTGTCCGCCAGCTACAAATCAAATGCATTTCAACGGTCGATCAGCAGCATGTACGCAGCAACACACGCTTATAAGGAGCGGAAACTGTGAATTTCTTTGAGGGCCGGTTTACCATCGGAAACTACATCCCAACGTCAGAGTTCGGCACGTAGACATACTTAGAAAACGTTTACCTCCTTCAAACTTGTATTGCCTATCGAAGGATGATGAGCTTGAAATGGATAATACGATTAAAAGGATGAAAAGAGGTAAAAAAAGAGGTAAAACGGTTAAAGAAAAACAAATCCGTTTCTATTTCAAGGAAAAGGAGTCTTTGCCGGCGACTTCTGAGCAACAGAAAACACTACAGGATTCAGAATATAACTAACAATAAAAAAAAAAGTGGCCTGAAAAAGAAAACCGCTCGAAAAAAAAATAAGGAAAAAAGAAGATAATAATGTTGATAATAAGGAGAAAAAAAAGAAAAAACAGCAAAAACAAAATGCAAATTCCGCGGGGAGGAGTTCCTCGGCCCCCAAGCCAGTTTGAGAGTAACTCCTTGTTCGCCAGCTCCAAATCATACTCGGGGAGAAGTTATTCGGCCCCCAAGCCAGATTGAGAATAACTCCTATAGTGTGATTCGAACCCGCGACCTCGATGACCTCTCATGCACTCGTTGCGCGCCTACGATTGCCGCTCGACCATCTCGAAACTACATATTATATTAGCATAAATTGTCGGTGTAGTGAGTTTTCAAATACCAGGTTGGGGGGGAGGGTGAGGAGCTTTGTGTTACTGACAGTGCAATCAAGCGTTTCCGGTCAAGAATAAAGGAAATGAATCAAACAAAGAACTGACAAAAGCGATCTACACGAGGAATATTAGCATATGTTGTAATGGCGGACGGCTTCGTTTGCTGAAGCTCGTTAATGTGATTCCTCAGTATTGCATCGCACATCGTTTTCTCCGCATAAAAATCACGTGGTCATATAGGCGAATAACTACGCTTATTGTATTGTAATCCACGGACCAGGTAAAAAGGCTCGATGGTCTTTAGCTCTTGATTGAGAACACTAAGTTATATTTTCTATTACATAATTTTAGTGTACAAATTATCTCTTTTAGATTGGGGAATCTATTTTGTCTTTTTGGCTCCTATGAATCCCTCAATAAAGAAGAAAGTAGTCCTCTTTCGAGAACGAAATTTGCATTATCACCAAAAAGCTCTTTCAGTTCATGCAAGGATAAAAAGGCGTTCGAGACCTTAACTGAATAAATCTGCAACTTACTAAACTGATGGCGTAAGAGTACTATGATTTATAAAAAAAAAACGGCTCGATTCGTATCAGAGAGTTATGCCGTACAGAAGCAAAGAGAGGTAGTGAATTTTAAAATATCAGGTTTGGGGGGAGGGTGAGGAACTTTGTCTCACTGAGAGTGCAATCGAGCGTTTCTGGTCAAGAATAAAGGAAACAAGTCTAACAAAGAACTAACAAAAGCGATCTACACGAGGAATATTAGCATATGTTCCAATGGCGGACAGCTTCGTTTGCTGAAGGTCTTAAATATGATTCCTCAGTATTGCATTGCACATCTTTGACTGCGCATAAAAATCACGTAATCATATAGGCGAATAAGCGCACTAATTGTATTTTAATCCATGTACCAGGTTAAAAGGTACGATGGTCTTTAGCTCTTGATTGAGAACACTAACTTATATTTTCTACTGCATAATTTTATTGTAAAAATTATCCCTTTTATATTGGGGAATCTTATTTGGTCTTTTTGCCTCCAATGAATCCCTCAATAAAGAAGATAGTAGTCCTTTTATTAAAACAAAATTTGCATGATCATCAAAAAGCTTTTTCAGTTCATGCAAGGATAAGAAGGCGTTCGAGACTTAAACTGAATAAATCTGCAACTTACTGAACTGATGGCTTAAGAGTACCATGATTTATATAAAAAACGGGTCGATTCGTATCAGAGAGTTTTTGCCTTACAGAAGCAAAGAGCGGAAGTGGTCGGTAGATTGCACATTTTTCTCGCAGATTATTTCTGACCAGAAACACAAATTTCTTTCGTAGAAGAAACCGATGTACGCATTATTTAACCATCTTCTATTTCAAAGTGGGACTGACGCAAGCATCGTCAGCATATTGACACTGACACTTCTGATTGTCGTCCGAAATTTATCATTACGAAATCATTATCCGAGAGAAAGGAGGTGTAAAGTTTCCGATAACTTGGACCACGAGTAAGAAGAGGGTACCTTTGCCCAAACCTCCTCCCCTCTAACGACCAACAGGAAGGCCTGAAAGTGTCAGGAGCCATGGACTGCGATAGGGAGCTTAACCACTTGATTTAGTTTTCAAACACACCCAGTAATCAAGGTGAGCTACTAGAACCAGTTGTATCTGGTTAAGCCATGACAAATTGTAAAGTTAATGCTAACTAAAAACTTTATTTGACCTTAAAAAACACTATCGGCATAGCAAATAAAAGCAACGTTTCAAGGGTCAAGAACGACATATTTCCTTTAATTCCATGTTTTCAATCTTGCTTCTAGTCAAGAGATGGTATTAAGGTTATTTTCTCTCTTGCATTAAGATTATGGTGCTCTGTCCAATTTTGAATGAGTTCCTTGCATACGACTTCAAACGATTACCGATACATGACATTTCGCATGATTACGGAAAGTTTGGCTGATGTCGGAGATGTGCTCCAGCACGGATCCTCAAAGACTTTATAGCCTGTTTCTTCATTTTATTCTCGACAAAGAGAACTTCACTGCAGTTTACGATCGGACATCGACATCTTCACGTCAGAGTTCGGCACGTAGACGTACTGAGAAAACGTTTACCTCCTTCTAACTTGCATTGCCTATCGAAGGATGACGAGCTTGAAATGGATAATACATAAGAAACGTAAAAGGAAGAAAAGAGGTTAAAAAATACATAAAACGGTTAAAGAAAGAAAAAAACCATTTCTATTTTAAGGAAAAAAAGTCTTTGCCGGCGACCTCTGAGCAACAGAAAACACTACAGGATTCAGAATATAACTAACAATTAACAAAGTGGCCCGAAAAAGAAGGAAAAAAGAAGACAAAAATGATGATAATAAGGAGAAAAAGTAAAAATAACAGGAAGAACAAAATGCAAATTCCGCGGGGAGGAGTTCCTCGGCCCCCAAGCCAGTTTGAGAGTAACTCCTTGTCCGCCAGCTCCAAATCATACTCGGGGAGAAGTTATTCGGCCCCCAAGCCAGATTGAGAATAACTCCTATAGCGTGATTCGAACCCGCGACCTCGATGACCTCTCATGCACTCGTTGCGCGCCTACGATTGCCGCTCGACCATCTCGAAACTGCATATTATATTAACATAAATTGTCGGTGTATTGAGTTTTAAAAAACCAGGTTGGGGGGGAGGGTGAGGAACTTTGTCTTACTGAGAGTGCAATCGAGCGTTTCCAGTCAAGAATAAAGAGAATGAATCATACAATGAACTGACAAAAGCGATCTACATGAAGAATATTAGTATACGTTGTAATGGCGGACGGCTTCGTTTGCTGAGGCTCGTTAATGTGATTCCTTAGTATTGCATTGCACATGTTTATTGCGCATACAAACCACGTAATAATTGTATTTTGATCCATGGCCCAGCTTAAAAGGCTCGATGGTATTTAGCTCTTGATTGAGAACACTAACCTACATTTTCAACTGCATAAGTTGGTGTACAAATTATCCCTTTTAGATTGGGGAATCTCATCTGGCCTTTTTGGCTCCTATGAATCCCTCAATAAAGAAGATTGCAGTCTTTTTATAATAAAAAAATTGCATTATCATTATAAAGCTCTTTCAGTCCATGCAAGGATAGAAAGGCGTTCGAGACTTCAACGGAATAAATCTGTAACTTACTGAACTGATGGCTTAAGAGTACCATGATTTATAAAAAAAAAACGGCTCAATTCGTAACAGAGAGTTATACCGTACAAAAGCAAAGAGAGGAAGTGGTCGGTAGACTTCATATTTTTCTCGCAGATTATTTCCGACCAAAAATACAAATTTCCTTCGTAAACGTAGCTGAGATACTTATGTATTTTATCATCTTCCATTTCAAAGCGGGATTGACGCAAGCGTAATCAGCATATTTATCACTGACACTTCTGATTGTCGTCCGAAATTTATTTACGAAATCATTATCTGAGAGAAAGGAGGTGTAAAGTTCCAATAACTTGAACCACAAGTAAGAAGAAGGTACCTTTGCACAAACCTCCTCCCCTCAGTCTAACGGGCCTTGAAGCCATAGTCGGTAACAGGGAACTTAACGTCGTGATTTAGTTGGCAAACACGTACACTCAGCGATAAATGTGAGCTACTAAAACCATTTGTATCAGGTTAAGCCATAACAAATCGTAAAGCTGATGGTAGTTAAAACTATACTTGATCTGAAGAAGCAACATCGGCATAACAGGGTTTCGTTGCATGCGATTTCGGACGATTACCGACACTTGACATTATGCATGATTACGGAAAGTTAAGCTGATGTCGGAGATATGCTCCAGCGCGGATCCTCACGCAATTACGAGCCTATTTTAGTATTCTTTATATGATGAATTTCACCGCAGTTTACGATCAGATATCCAAGGTCAGAGTTCGGCGAATAGACGTTCTAAGAAAAGGTTTTGCTTCAACTTGCATTGCATATCGATTTGAAAACTGAAATGGATAATACAGAAAGTAGAATAAAATAAATAGGGGAAAATAGACAACACAGTTGCAGAAACAAAACGATTTCCAATTTGAGGAAAAAGAGTTTTTGCCGGCGATGTCTGCTGTTTGGAAGGCTTATGTAAGACATATCATTGTGTAACAACCGCGGCGACAACTTTCTACAGTGGGTACCACTATCTACACTGTCTACAGTGGGTACAACTATATACACTGTTTACAGTAGGTACCACTGTCTACAGTATGTACAACTAGCTACACTGCCTACATTAGGTACAACTATCTACACTGTCTACACGGTTAAGGTACAACTATCTACACTGTCTACTGTAGGTACAGCTATCTACTCTGTCTACAGTGAGTACAGCTGTCTACGCTATGTACAGTAGGTACAACTATCTTCACTGCCTACGGTAGGTACTGCTATCTACACTGTCTACAGTAGGTATAACTATCTACACTGTCTACAGTAGGTATAGCTATCTACTCTGTCAACAGTAGGTGCAGCTGTCTACACTGTGTGCAGTAGGTAAAACTATCTGCGCTGTCTACAGTAGGTACAACTATCTACACTGTCTGCAGTAGGTACAACTATCTACACTGTCTACAGTAGGTACAACTATCTACACTGTCTACAGTAGGTACAACTATCTACACTGTCTGCAGTAGGTACAACTATCTAAACTGTCTACAGTAGGTACAACTATCTACACTGTCTACAATAGGTACAAATATCTACACTGTCTACAGTAGGTACAACTATCTACACTGTCTACAGCAGGTACAACTATCTACACTGTCTAACAAAGATCACACAACAATACCGCTATTTTCTAGTTTGCTATATCCTATCAATATTTATTTGAGTATCTTTTACGGTCAAAAAAAACTTTTTATTTTTTTTAATTTTGAACTTTGTCTTTATTTTATGGTCGTCTAGAAGGATAAAGTGATAAAACAGTGCAAAGTCAAATCAAGGCATATTAAATCACGTTAGGTTGTTTTGTTTTGCAAACAGTTAAAAATTCTAGCTCCTTACCAAAATTTTGGACAAAATGTTTGGTTCTAGGTATAAAAGCGGAGATTGATAATTATCGTAGAACCCGAGTTTTTAGTCACATTGATCAAAAACCGCCTTTTTATCTACTGGGGATTGAGTTTAAAACCTTCTTAAAATTACGTATCACCTCTGAAGTTTTTTAATATAAAAGGTACTATCTAGTTGCACAAGCGAAAAAAAGAAGAAAGAAATCGCCGATCATAGTTACCAATGCAAAACTCTTTTGCATTCAGGCCAATTTAAGTTTTTACCTGTACCCTTTACTGGAACCACAAGATTTAGGCAAACTATGGGAAATGGCTGAGAAATTGCTGAGAAATAGGTTTCGAACCCTCCCCATTTCAGAACCTCTATTAGCAAAGTAATTCTGTTTCAGTAGTGTGTAGCTACACAGCATCAAACAATCAATCATTCAATCAATCAGTCTGAATCAATAGTTTCAGCGCCTTTTATTTCAGCATATGAATTAGTGCGCAATTCAATGATTTCCGTGAAAATAATGACTAAAGACTATTTATTGCGTTATCATTTATTTTTGAATCACTGTTTTAACTTGTCCTATTCAGGAGTCTCTACATTACGCTAAGAATATTTTAATCTAAACGGAAAAAGTAACCCATGAGGTTGCCTACAACAACTCTTTAATAGCTTACATGAATTGGAATCACTTCATTTACAGATAAGTTTGCGCTCTTCAATAGTATTCAAATCTTTGATATTATTTATGTAGGATAAGTCAGCGAAGGCCTAGGAGAGAATGGAAATGTAACCAAGCCTTTGCTGCTTACAAAATGGCGGCCGTTTGTAGCAGTTTAGCAATTTTCTCTCTTTTCTGGTCTTTTTCTCTGGCAGTGAAGGATGTTTTCCATGAGGAATTGCTACTGAGACCGTTGATAACTGGCCACGTATATGCACACTTTCAATTCACTACAGTTTGGGATGTGGATATCAGGGACACAAAATCCTGTAAGTGTCACAACTTTCTGTCAGCTAAAATAACTTACAGCTGTAGTTGATAAATGATTTCCTTTAGCAGAAAGGCGAAATGATTTGTTTTTATCGCGGTATTGAAAAAAAAACATTTATTTTCTTTTGGCTGAATGGTTTTCTCGTCTAGATAAAAGAGAAACCATTTGATCATTGATCAACATTTCATTTAGTGTGTGTTTTGGTAGTTTGGTCAATAAGGATGCTTCATATCCCAGCTTCACGCATGAGCTAAATGTGACAAGTGATCCAGATTTGGTAACTGGAACCTAAATAAATATGAAAAACAATTTGTATTAGTAGGTTTTATTTGTGATGATCATTCTTGATATCACCTTTCTGTGTCACTGTTATCATTTTGTTCATCTTAGTCTCCCACTACAAGCTGTTTCCAAAATCCTTTGGACAGATTGTTAATCAGTATTCAGTAGAAGAACTTCACCTGAGTCTAACACAGGGACAGTGGCAGCATGAACAGTGGGGGTACCCTGTGACATCAGCCCCTCCTGGGGCAGAGTTATGGGTGTGGTTCCAGGATAGAGTGAAGGACAGGTACTTATATAGGAGCTTTTTAGAACAGTGTGCTTTGAAACAAGAAATGGCTTATCAGGAGCAAATTAGATACGAAACTTCTTTATTGTTGGAAAATTTAAGTGAACAAAGTTGGGAATGGTTCTAGGTTTACTTTTGATTAGATGATCACTGGCAAACTAAAAGTAAGATCAATGTATATGTTTTTCAATATGTTAAAAATTCTACACATAGTCAATGCCCCTAAAAGAGATTAAAGATCATGAAGCTTATTCTGAATTACACTTACATGGACAATGTAATGAGTAATGTGTACTTGTGTATTTTCTGATAATACATATACACAAAAAAACTTTGTCGTGATTATCAAGAGTGATCGATATTGTGAAAACATAGTAAAAAACCTTGATTTTTTTTCTGCTCTTGTTTGCAGTGTGGATGAGAACTGGTCAGGACTTACTCAGGCATTGTCAGGCCAATTTTGCGCTTCCCTGAATTTCATAGACAGTAAGACAACCACAAGCCCCAAACTTTCCTTTACAAGGGAAGGTGTTACCTCTACTGCTGGTACAAACTCTTCATTATTGAGACATGCAGCTTTGCCCAGAGAGTTGGTTTGCACTGAGAACCTCACTCCATGGAAAAAACTGTTGCCATGTGACTCAAAGGTATTATCTTGTGATGTGATTTTTGTTCCTTGTGAATTTTTTTAATGCCTTGTAAGTTATATATGTATATATACACCCGTTTTCAAAAATGTTGCAACATTGAAAATATACATTTACCTGCAATGTATATATCTTTTGTTTTCTTCTCAAAAAGAGTCTCTTTTTGATGAGAAAAGATGGTGACAACTATTTTGTGATGAAAATAGTTTAAAGTATTTTCCTGCACTTGTTATTCAGTGTTAATTGTCTTAAAAGTCACTGTGGGGATAAAACATGCTTCTTTTACTTAGAGTTTTAAGTGTTTAGTACTGCCCATGTAAAACAACCATTTGTTCCCAATTTCTTACCTATGGTTTTGTCCTTCCCTTTCTATGCACTGCTTTAGAATAAAATAGAAAAATTCTTGATAACACTGCTTTTGTATTTTTTTTCAGGCCGGTCTAACTACATTATTTAACTCATTGCTGCTGTATAGAGTTAATTATCATTCTCTAGCAGTTCATTTGAGACCAATCTGCCAGGTAGATTGAACTATTAATTTTTACTTCTATACTGGTAAGATTGAATTTTTTGACTGCCAGAATGTGTACTGGCAATACCCCATTGACAAACCAGTTAACCACTTATTGATGGAGGTCTATTCCAAGGCCTATTTAAGGTGAATTGTGACTTTGGATGTTGTGCAGCTGTACTTAAAACTGCAGCAAAAAGTAATTTTCAATTGGGACCATTAACTTCCAGTGGCACCTAAATTTAGTTTCTTCAGTTTCATAACAGTAACATTGGAATTATGAAATATAGCACTTGCCGTAGGTTAGACAGGCCTTATTTTTATAACCAATGTCAAGACCATGTTTTCTTTTAATGTGGCAAATCGGCAAGGTGCGTGCAAAATTGTAGATCTTGATCTGAAGGTGACTGATTAACAAGCCATTAATGTGTTGTTTTAATACCCATTGAGGAATGCTCAGCTCAATCTGTTGATTTTTACTTCATACAACAAGCGGTATGTGCTGGGTATCTATATACAAGTTTCTTTTTATGAAAGGAATTATTGACACCTTTTCATTCTCAGAAGTGACCAAGACATACTTACAATGACAAGAAGACACGTGATGATTGTAAAGAACAATATCAGTTAAAGGATTACCACTTGATCCAGTGATAAATTCTCAGAACTAAAAATATAAGCAATATTTGACAGACAGCATAGAGAATTACTAAAGAGATCTTGAAAGTGAAAGGGTTGAATAATTGTGATGTGCAAAAAACATGCATGCTGTTAGTATACTCATGGTGTGTTTAGTTAATCTAGGATTGTATGATTTATTTATAACAATTTTAAGGATACAAGCTGTTCACAATACTCTGTGGAATTAGTACAGTCAGTTTCCATGGTGTTGGACCCACTGTTAAGAGGGGGATCCAAATATGGTAAGTTATATAAACTTCTTTACAGCCACACACACAAAATGAGAATGGGTTTGACACAACACATTTTGTTCCTAGAAAGAGTTTTGAAAGAATGGGAAGATTAGCACATGAGTGAGCAAGTTCTTACAACCAGTTCATCCAAAAGGGCCCATGAACAGTTCATGCAAAGGGAAAACCAACAAGTGTTGAGACTAGATTTTGGGTTTTTCAGATGAAAGTTTACTCACATGATACTGGTGATACAGTCATGCTTTTAAAAGAGTTTGGGAGTTACTGTTAAGAGAAATTTGGAAAAGTGGAAATGGAAAGATATGATGAATAAGAAAGTGAAAATACTTTTTCCTGTCCAAAAACTAAACCGTAAAAACCTTTTAACAGTGACCTCAAAAGATGGGAAAAGAGGCCACTGGACAGAAGTTGAACATCTCAACATTTCCAAGCTATCATTATGTATGGTTTAGATTATTAATAAATAACACAATTATATGCATTTATTTTGTTTTTAGATTGGTCCTTCAAGAAGTTATTTGGTCGTTCCATCAAGTCTGCATGTCCTCTGGCTACTACCAGTCGCATTTATGTTGATATAAGCAGTAACAAGGTTAGGTGTGACATGCTGGCAATTTGTTTATCAAAAATAGGTCTTGAAGTCATACAACAGTTCTCCCAATAATGTACATTGTGGAGTCAAACTTGATGAGGGGCATGAGATAAACTAAATGTGAATCAACCAATTAATAGTTAAACCCAAGGGAAGAAATGATCTTGGCAGTTGAGCTGCAATTTATGCATTTACTGGAAAGAAGCCTTAAAAGACAAAACAAAAACAAGCAAAAATTCAGGCTTTAAACGTTAAACTCCAAGAAGTGATTAACATGTAACTTCTCCCTAAAATATCCATACATTATCCAACAAACAGTTGAAAAGAATACACAAATTAATCAGGCAGAAGATTTTATCTTGCTTCAACACCAAATTCTCATAACTAAAAAACAAGGTAACTTGTAGTAGCAAGAGGGGAGAATTAACAATTAGATCTTGGGAGTTAAAGGGTTAATATGATTCCAATCCATGCCAGCTAGTTACTAGTTGGGCAATACTACCCACTGGGCTACAAAGCCACATGTTGGGAGTAAGGCAAATCAAATTTGACCATTGAGTGACTTGTGGGATTTTTCTGCCACAAAATGACTGTAATAATTTGTTGTGACCATTTTACTGTTTTTTTACCACCCAACAGAGCGATTCCCAGTTCACATTGTCTCCAGCTTTCTCTACAGTAACAAAACAAGTGACAGGACAGCATCAACAATACTTTGCCATGTATGACATGAAACAAATGAGTAAGTTCAAAACATTATCACCAGTACTGCCTTGGTAATCACTTGAAATTTTAATCTTGATGGACAAAATAAATTTACAATGTCGCTAAGTACTTATTGGCTTTTTCTTACACAAAGCTCTTCCCACAAAATATCAAAAACAAAAAGTATAATGTAAAGCCAGGAAGAATAATTCCTCAACATTACTCACTTGTTAAGGGAAAGATAATTCTCCATTAGAAGAGACTAAAGTTTGAGGACTTGTTCAAACAATTACTACAGAAATTCGAACATGATATTTTTTTAGCTGAATTAGGGACAAACTAAACTATATTCAATCAGAAGAAAAAATGAATTGGTTTTACCTCACATCTTTATTGTGATGCAAATGAAATTTGTTGAATGTACCATAGTCCAGCAATTGTCTTGGTTGGTTGAACAAGAAAAAAGTGTTTGTAACTGGTTACACTGTATGTTAGTACACTTTTCATGACGTTTATGGTGTATAACAATCTGACCTTTGGAAATTCTGCCAGTAATTTTTAATCAATGTTTATATATTTACATTTGTTTTAAGACCAAACCAAACTATTGAAGTCCTGTGCCAACAATAATAGTTGTAGATTCTCGTTTTAAATCATCTGTTTTTTTAAAAAAAATCAGAGTATTAAAAAAGGGTTATGTCTTTTGAATCTTCAAACTGTGAGTGATAAACAATTTTGATGTATATCTTGATTTAGTCAATACCAGTGTTTCTGACTCAGCTCTTAATGTGGTGTTCAAGTGGAAGAGGAGAGTTGCTAAAGGTCAGTGGAACATTGGCAAAAATTTGCACGCAAATCACACATGAATCACACATAAAGCCTCCCTGGATTACTTCCTTGTTAGTAATTCTCCTTACTGTCTGCCATACCATTCTTATGGTGTTTGGTTTTGAGAATTTGGTTTTGGATCAACTTATAATCCTGTGATTGATATTTTTCTTTATTCTCAACACTTGTCTGCTTGATATTGTATCGATATTGCAAGGAGAAATTTTGTCTTGGTCACTCATGGGAGTAAAAGGGTCAAGGGGCTAACTGTTTTAGTTGTTAATACTGCTTCCATCTGTCCCAATAATTATTTGATTGTACCTTTTTCAACAGGTGTACCTCCACAGCTTTATGCTCAAAGATTTGTAACAGGTCAGTAGTGCATTGACATAGCTGAACTTAGTCATTACCTTGTAAATGTTACTGCAACTATCATTATTTTTTTGTCTTTTAATCACTGCATGCATAGTGTCTGAAAAATGTAATAATAGATGATAATCTGTATCAGTAAATATTTTATGGATTTGTGAACTTCCCAAATGTCTAGATGTGCAGTGTGATTGGTCATGATACATTAAACATTCCTGAAATATTCCAGGTGTCCATGGTTTATTAAGTTTGAAAGTGGCTTCTCTCTTTTTATTATCAGGATTTTAAGCTCTTGTTTCTAATACAATTTTGCTGTTCTTTTTAAGGGTATGGTGAAGAAAAAGGTGGTATTACATCCATGTTGCACAATTGTCACCCCACAGATCCCCTGCCAGTTGTTTACTTTGCTACCTTCCCGTGGTACCTCAGGATCTTTCTTCACACCTTAACCATCAAAAGTGCTGGCAAGGAAATCAAGCCTGGTAAAGATGCTTCCTACTCCCAATGTTCTATTATAATTGGTGGATCTTTTGATTGGCTGATACACTGGCTTTTTAATCCTTTGGTTGAATGACAAATTGACTTAATGACGAAGTTTTTGTCTCGGTTACTTCCTGATTCACCTTTCATTTTACCTGTATGGTATTTGACATTATTTTTAGCTTCCAAGCAGGCCTTCATTATTTGCGCTGCAAGGCGCGCGTTTTTCCGCTCGCGGGAAGACTTGATGCGAGTCGGAGAGAGGTTTGTAGGGGTGTGGCACCAATAATTATCACTGTTGGACCTGAATCAGACGTCACGCCGGCTAATTTTTGTTAACCTACGTATAGTCGTACTCTCTCTCCCCCCCCCCTCCTCCTCCCCCGTGAAGAAACGGGAGAGAGAGGGTACGGTTACAGGTAGGTTAACAAGAATTAGCCGGGTGACGTTATCACTGCTGGACCTGAAGCAGACGTCACGCCGGCTAATTCTTGTTAACCTACGTGTAGCCGTACCCTCTCCCTTCCGTTTCTTCATGGGGGAGGAGGGGGGGAGGAGGGGGGGAGAGAGTACGGTTAATTAAGGCTAATTCTTGCATATCAAATTGCTAAAGTTGTGAATATGACTTCAAACTGAAACCAAAATTATGGTTGGTCTTTATGTAGATATCATCCACGTGACTCCAGCAAAGGATCGTTTGCGGCCTTATACTGTGGAAATGCTGCTGACTTTACCAGCAAACTCTTTTACAGAACTGAGCGTACAGTTCCATAAAGGATTCCTGAAATGGACAGAACATCCTCCAGATGCTCATCATGGGTTCTACATCAGGTAATATTCACTGTGCATCTGTTGCCGAGGAAAAGTGTATCCTTATTTAGGACCCCTCAAGGTCCAGTCCCTAAAAGTGAAAAGAATTATGTGGACGATTTGTCAGGAACGTCGGACAAAGACGTAAATATTTGAACTCTAGTCAGTTTCGATTTTGTGTTAATACGCTGTAATCTACCAGCTGAGCTATCGAGAAATCGTTTTTAAGTTCGACTGTATGTGAAGTTCCCATGTAGGCAGCGTCCTGCTCAAACTTATTGGACGAACGTCGGTCATGCGCGAGGGGATCAGTTCTTTCCGGCCGCGCCAATTTCGCGCGAAAATATTAAAAAAAACGTAAGAAACAGCCCCTGTCTCGCAAAATAAACTGAAAAAATCGAAACTTTCATAGAAATCTGTAAAAGGAAACAAAAGTCGAGAAAAGGAAAACTCGAGACTGCGAACACAAGGCTATTTAAGTACAGGTATCCTGTTACTTTATCATTCTGTTTTGAGCTTTACCGAAAAAGCTATATGATTTTGAAACACCCTGACTTACTTACTTGGGTGGTTGTTTGTAATTCGTGTGAAACAAATTGGTTGTGAAAGCGCACCACTTAGTCATTCATTAAAACGTTCGCACATGCGCAGACGTTTGACCGCTCTGTTGTCCTGCTCACTGGTAGGATCACCAAAATCGAAATCTTCATTAATGTTTACACATAGATTGAGTTTGCTGGTACATTTTAACTGACAACATACACAAATAATATGTGCAGTTCTATTCTTTTGTGGTTTTTAAGAGTCATGAAAGAAGTTTTGCACGAGTACGTGCGATTTGCTGATGAACCAGCAATAGTCTGAAATTCCCCAGATAATGGTGGCCTCGAATACAAAATCACCCTGTTGTCAACTTTCTTGAGGGTTTTTGATATACCAAACGCCCCTCACTCATTTTGCGTTTGTTTTGTTTCAGTTCTGCTGTGATCTCAACAAAACTTCAAGGCCCAAAAAATTACACTGGTCCAGCACGCCACACCTCTCTCCTGTTTGAAAGGTAACCTAAAATCATTCTCTCGTGAACCCTTCAGGGTTTAATTCTGTTTTTTCCTTTATTCATTTATCTGATTGTTTCTTTTGATGAACCATGTTCTAAATGAGTAGGAGACTGGGCTGGAATGCCTTTAACCCTTTAATCCCTAAGTGTAACAAGGTTCTAATTTCTCCTTACAATATCACTCCTGACTAAAAGGTTTAAGTCACGAGAATATAAGGAATAATCAGCAACTAACGAAGCTGTTGATGGTTTTTACAAATTCTCCCTGTTAGATCCTTGGAAATGTATAGAGAACAGTATGGAGAATATGCATACTGATGTTAGGGTGTAAAGGGTTAATTGATTGGGTTGTGAACGATACCAAATAAGGAAGCCGGTTGGTAGAGCCGTTTGTCAGTTGAGTTAAAAAAAGACCAAAGTAATCACAACAGCCAATGGGAGCGAATTTCGACATCATTGTTAACCAATGACAACTCAAAGTAAAGTTAGGGAAACTGCATGAAACGCAGGAAAACGCTAGTGACGAAATTACGATCGGTTTGAAGAGCAAAGTTAAGCAAAACCAAAGCAGTCATGGATTACTTTCAACACAATTGAAAACTGCTCAAAAATTGATACAAACAAGATAGCCTAGTATCTGCGACTATGTAAAACTTTATTGAATTACTACACCTCACTCGAAATTTGGAGATCTTACCAACGTTTGAATGATCTTTGTTGTTCAGTCCCTTTGAAATAAATGTTGGAAACCTTGCTCGGTTGTAACAAGCCTGATTTCAAATTTGTTTTCTAGTGATGAAACTACTCCAGCGGAGGAAGTGTTTCTTCGTGTTCACACAGAAGTTTTACTGATCACCCTCCCCACCCCTGACTTCAGCATGCCATATAACGTCATCTGTTTGGCCTGCACTGTAGTAGCCATTGCATTTGGTTCTTTTCATAATCTGTCTGTGCGGAGATTTGAGGCTGTTGACCCCAAGGAGAGCACTGGTCTTGTTGGCAAGTTGAAAGCTTTTCTCGCCAAGCTAAAGGGTAAAGTTTTTGGGAAGAAGAAGGAAGAAATTGCAGAAGAAAAGAAAGAAAATTAAAGTGAACGTTGTAGCAGCAGTAAAGGTGCCTCGCGAGGTCTGTCGCGCAGGAGTAAAGCGTTGAATATTCTAGTGGCCGAACCAATCAGAACTCAGAAAAATGAGCACGTTATATGTGGCACGAGCAGGAAAAAAAAGCGATGACGCTTTGAGTCAACTAATAATAATCACTGGTCTGTGATTGGCCGGTTAGATTGTTGAGCGCGTTGTGCGTGTTTGATCCCTACAGAACTTTACTCAAGCAGCTGTTTTGGTTGTTTGAAAATGAAGAAAGAATGTTTGGAAAGATGAGCATCAAAAAAGACGAGGAAACTTTTTGTTTTGTGTAGAGTGAAATGATGAACGTTTCTTTAAAAAAAAACGTTTTGGAAGGAGAAGCCCCTTTTTTTCCATGAAAAAAAAAAGACGTTCACGAGAAGTAGGTTAGAATTTAATTGTACACTACCTATTTTTTTTTCTTAAACAGTGGAAAGTGTAGGCATTAATGAGATTCATTGAAACAAAATGGATATGGAACATTGATAACGTCTTGGAAGTAGTTCGCTAGTTAGTGATAATCAGAAATTTACTTTGTCGTTCTTCGTGCTTGCTTGTAAGGCGACAATCGGTGGTCATAAAATAATTTTACCTCTTTGTTTCAAATTAGTAGAATAAGTGACAGTGGAAAACCAATGATCTTTTTTAAGACAGAGTGAAAACTTATGAGGTTACAGTACACCTGATTTAAAAAAAAACTGGAAAATGTGTGAGGTTGTGAGGCTAAAACTATTTGCAAGGGAAAAACTTGAAAATTTAAGATTATCAAGCTGTGACTAAGAGATAAGTATTGTTCCTGTGATGATATCAGAAAAACAGCTACTTAATTAGCATATGATAACTTATCCGTCTAAATTGCTGTTGGTTCCCCTGATTAAAGGGAATTCTTCCAAATAAGTTTTCTGCATTTTAGTGTATGTAGTAAAATTCTTAAAATTATGCCCAGCAGAACCGCTGCATTAGGGAAGCGAGAAAATTCTGCGGCTCCTCGTCTTTAGTTACTTTGGCTCTGTTTGCCTAGAAGCATTATGTAAAGGAGCATTTCACACAGGCATATCTTAAATTACGTGCGAGTAACGTGTTGTAATCTGCGTGGAAGATGACAAGGAATTATTTTTTCAAGATTCCGCTTTAAATAAATTATAGCTACAGGCTATTCGTCAAATAATAGCTGTCACTTTTCCTTTTTATATCGTTAAGATGATTTTGTTACAACTGTCATGTTTGCGTCAGAGGCAAGACAGGTGAAGAAGGAGAATGTCCAGTAGGAACGATTTAATGTTAACGCTTCAACACCTCTTAATATATGCCTGCTTCCCAAAGCTTTTCGTAAATGGATTAAACCAAAAATATATAAACCTTAAATATCTAATCCGTCGGAACTGGGGCCAAGTCATTCACCATGATATGCTTACAAAATCAAATAGATTGTGGGCATATGTTTTGTTTATACAAGACTTCCTTTGGCCTCAGGGCTGATTCAGAGTTTTGTCACAAATGAATCAGTTTATTTTAAGCGTAATGGAAAGCCAAAGCGCACGAAAAGAACTCTCTCGTTGGCCATCGGCGTCAAACGTTATTTTCAATCAGGCGATCATCGAAGGCGACGTGGCGAAGGTGAAATTTTTGTTGAAATACGGTGGGAAACAGATTGCGCTCAATGAAAGGAACAAACTCGGTTTGACTCCTTTACAGCAAAGCTGTGTTGACGGTAATCTTTCGCTAGTGATGTTACTTCTTGATCATGGAGCTGATATTGAAGGCAAGGACATAAATGGCTGGACGCCGCTTCATTTCGCAATAATCGCTGGTCACTGCAATATTACCAGTTTGCTTATAGATTCATGTGCGAACTTGGCAAGCGTCGATGGTAAGGGTCGCTTACCCATCGATCGTGCTCAGACTGAAGAAATGTTGGTTTTGATTACACGAGCTATGGAGAACGCTGGGTATGTAGAAACAGCGCGTTTGTATCTGGAAAAATGGGGTTTACGATCTCTCTCATCTGAAGACGAAATGTCATCATCTTCGTGTCAAGAAAGTACTGAATTTTCTGAAGCAAATAGTGTTACGGACATTAGGCAACCTTCGAACGACAAAACGATTTGTAGTAAAAATCAAAATATTCAAGATTTCGTTATGCAAACCAAGTGTGAATTGGTTTGGTCGAAGTCATCATAAATTTTCTTATCAGTGTGGAATACATTTTCTTCCAGGGGCGATTTGATAAAGGAGCGATTTTTCAAAGCAAAGCCAAATAACAATAAAAAATTAAACCTTCAGGTGATCCAGGAGTGTTCTATTAAATAAAAATTCGCTTTAATATATTCCACAACATCAACAAATCGAGGAGAACGAATAATTGAATTGTGACAGATTGCAAATGCCGTTAATTTTTTTCATAAGCCTGTTTACTTAGGATCAGGAAAATGGTGGGATTGTCTTTCGCGTGTAACTGAAATTCCCCATTAAAGTTCCCATCGAAATGATAGAAGTGTAGTTAAAAATAGCCAGGGAAATCCAGTGGGATGTCACAGCATTTTAGAAAGCTTAAGTTTGAAAATAACGTCATGTAACAAACGCTATAAAATAAGCTGTGACAATTCAAACACGTTTATACGATTTTCATCAGTAAAAATATGAGCCGTAAATATTAAAAATCAAAACAAGCTTCGAGGATGTTAATGAATTTTACATAAATTTCTAAATAAAAAAAAAGGAAAAAAAGATGAGGAAAAATCCTCATCCTCTTCATATACCACTCAGATACAAGCGAAACAACGCGTTTGTTGGCGAGTTAAAAACAGTTTATTATGACCTCTTTCTAAGCCTTCATATCCCTAGAAATGTTTAAAGCTCTAACAAAATAACAATAGACCTATAGACTTCTATTTACACTTAATCTCTCTATCATTAAGTATTCATAAGCTGACAGTTCCGTAGTCTGATTAAATTCACAAATGCAAGACTTCTCCTTAAAATCAAAGCCATAGGGATGATAAGGGTCTATCGAAAGTCATGGAATCAAAAGGAGTGTTTCCTTCAAGGCTCGTACTTTCCTAAGATGCAATTCTACCCCGCGAGGATCACTCACATCCTGCGACGGCAATTCACATCCCGCGAAGGTCGACGGTCGCTCTAGCGCGAAGACTCCTTGTACCCCGACCCGACCCCAACCTCCTCGTTTTTTCACTCCTCGACTCCCCGAGTTGAATAAAAAATGTACAAATATGAATCAACCGTTAGCCTATCATTTTACACTGACTGACGAAACGCACCAATTTTTTTTTCAAACCTTATAAATCATTCCACATAAGTTTCCACTTGCAAGATGAAGTCGATTTTTAAATAGCCTGTTCTAGACGTTCAGTTAGTAGAACGAAGCACGATAGTCGCAGAGGAGTGAAAAAGCGAGGAGGTTCGGGTCAGGTCGGGTCGGGTCGGGTCGATTCGGATCGATTCGCGCTGTTAACTGTCCTGCTCCGTTTTACCACTTCATTGTACGCCTGAAACAAGCCACCTTGTTAAACTTCAAACACAAGTCTGCCGATGTCTGTAGTTGATAATTGTCGGTGTTATTTTCCTACAGAACTGAAGAATTTCTCAAAAGAAGTGAATTAATCCCTGGTAAACTTTTTGACTTTTTACATCATTTATAAACTTTCTAATTGTGACTAATAATAAAACTACTACACATGCAACATGTAACGCATATCGCTCTCTCTCACGGTTACACTCACGTTTGTTTCAATCCGAGTTTCTTTTTCCTAACAATTGATCGCACACATTTTGGGAAATTAATAAATAATGGAATCTCAAGCTCGCATAATTTCCCTTCTACCAGTAGACTAACGGCAAATACAAATAACGAACTCTGCACAGAGTAGCGCCATTTTAAAATTCGCTATCGTGTATGTCCTTATTTTATATCTTTATAAGAGCTGCCTTGTTGCGTTACGGTTGTTACGCTATGCTTATAAAATATCCTGTGTTGTGTGACTGTTGACGAATTGGTGCTATCCGTGATTCCGTACGAACTGTGAACACTTCAAGAAGATGAATTATTCACCCGGTATCAGCCATTGCTTTGGTAGGAACCTTAGTTGGGCGTTTACCATGCTCATAGTTGACCAGTTTCTGGCCGACAAGGTACCTGAAAGAAATCAGACATGTACATAACCTTAGTTCATAACATAGCTTACTCCTGACGGTGTTAAGTCGCATAATTCAAAAGTTCCATTCTCCCTGTGTCTTCAGTTTGAATCCAAAAGTAAGGTCAAAACGAAGAAGAAAATATGCAAGTTCTCTCTCCCCAAAGAGTACCAAGCTGATCACCGCGTAGCTTGCAAGCAGACCCAAATCAGCGTTGCACCACTTTTAGCCAAGCATGCGAGATTCAAACAGGCGGGCGAACATGCCAGAGTTCCTTTCGCATACTCACATCGATCCCCAGGAACCAAGCTCCCTGGTTCGTAGATAAGTCGAGCATTCGATCGTTTTTTTGTTCGGTCGGTCCGTCATTCATTCGGTTAAATGGTCGGTCACCCAGTCAATTGGCCAGTGGTGAGTTAGTTAGCTAGCCCTTGAGTCTGTGTCATATATTTGACTTGTTAAGCCATGTCAAATTAGTTTTTTAGAGTGCGTTCTTTCAAAGAACACTTGGGCATTCGCGGAATTCTCTAAAAACGTGGCTAAACCTTCAGCTTAACAAAAATTTGGAGATGTTGGTTTCTGAACAAGATAGAAATATGACGAATAGAAGAATCTGATGGTGACAGAGGAGGACCTTATACCTTTTAACTTTTTAAAAAACACAACTTACTTATCATTCCTGATTCGTTCGTACAAAAGGCGGAATTGACGTCCTTGAAATATAAAGCCCGCAATCAGGATGAACATGGCCAACAGGAATGGGTAAATACGGCGGAGACAGAACAAGCGAGTGTCAGGTGATCGCACTGAAGAGAACGGCAACAATAATCAGTAAAGTACGAGTGGTGAGATGTTAGGAAAGTGTTATGAAGCTGGGGCAAGTTTGCACAAGGTGGACAAAGCCTCTTCCAGGTAGTCGTTCGGTAAACGTGACAGTAAATAGCACAATTATAGCATAGGGAAAAAACAAGGGAGGGTTAGGTTGAGTCACATTTCCTACTGCATTTCGCTCCACTGAACGCCAAGAACAGGCAAGGTGGAGATAATTTTCCAGAAAGAACCTTATAAACTAACTCACTTAAATAGGAACAGACAGGCTAGGGATTAAGGCTATCTTATTCCAAGGCATTTACAAACGGATGGGATGTCTAAATCTAGAGCTAAATCTAAAATTTTAAGATAAATCTGTCAAAGGAATCGTCTTAGCTCTTAAGCTGCACACAAGGTAAAAATGCCGAGGTTTAATTACGCCACTGAATCCAGACGTAAGATATACATCAAATACTTACCAAATATGGGTATAACTCCGGCAGCGGTGACGTAAGGGAATGAAACAGCCAATAGAAGACAACATACGACGGGTAAGGTCACGTGTCGAAATATAAACACCACATTTATGTTCCGAACACCATCTTGATATACCTGGAAAATTGAAGTAAAAGAATCAAATCGACAGTGTTTGAGCATGGTCTGCACACTTATTGATAACGATATTCGTCATCACAGTGGTAAAAATGTTATATACTTACGAGGAGGCGCAGCCGAGTCCCCGCAGCATTTCATATTTACCACAATATCAACGTCAACTAAAACGATTCTCTCGGTACATGACCTTTACGGGACACGCTGACGCGAGCAGCGTTGTCTATACTCTTATCGACAACAGAAAATTGGCCAATCAGATTGCGACTTTACTACCAATTGTGGTAAAATTACTGATTGATCTCAATAAAACAAATACAGCTTTAGGGTGTAGGGGTAAACCTAACATTGATGTCATGAAAAAAAAAATTGATTTACCGAAGTTTCTCCCATTCATATGGAGAAATAATTCGCCCATTGACTATTACGAAATGTACTGCTAAGCCTGAGATCGCTAACCAATGCTTTACTATAAGTGTACGTAAATTTTTGGAAGGTACCTCGATAACTGACCTAAATAAATAGATGTCCATCTTTCCCGATCGACTATTAACCAATTACTGTCGTCGCAATAAACTACTCCCGTCATACATCGTACTCTAAGATCGCAACATGACTAGCTTCTACTGGGACTATAGTTAGAACAACACTTAACTACTAGACAAGCACTTCGACTAGATGTACAAGGCAGGACAGCCTTTGCTGGTTGATGGATCAAATCATTTTGTGTTACCTGTTCTAAAGCTCTCTTAAGCCACCAGTTTGGTCCCATCATGGTAACAGCACATATAATCTTCATGTGAAGCACACCCAATGCCCAGTCCTGTTAGAGAAACAAAGATATGGCGGTCTTTATATTGCTTAAGAGACTCGGGCTGAGAAAAGTATGACAGGATTGGGGCTCTCTCACCTGCCACGGAAAAAACAAAGGGGTCTGATCGAGAGGGACTCGCAAAGGCGCTACCACGACGAGCTCAAACAGAAGGCCCAACAATAATGGTACCAAGCCAATAAGAGCGAGGGCTACGATAACACACTTGAGACCCTGAAGACAATAACAATAAAGGTCAATTAATTATAGGCAGCTTCATAAAGCTACAGTGATAGAAGAACAGTTTAATTCACTCACAGCCAAGATAAGTCGAAGATGACGATTAAGATTATCTTTAGCCGACGAAGAAACCTTCGGTCCACCTTGCGGTGATCGTGTAAGCTACTGGTTAACTGATTTTATCAACTGCGTTAATAATGTATATTGGCCACCGTAAAGAGTTTCTAAACCTGACATCTCGAGCGTTAGCTCTTCGTCAAAGCAAACCAGAACTACTGGTTAGCTTTCACGCATCAGAACAAGGTTCGTTGACATTTCTTGCGCTAAAATTGACATGTTCCAGACTTTTTCAATCCGCTTATTATCATTTTCCAGACTCTGTGTTCAACATAAAACTCCATAGCCTACACAAAAAAAGTGGTTGTCCATGCTTTCTTTGAAACAGACCACAAAAGACGAAAAAAAAAACATTCTGTTGTTCTTTACGTCCTGGGGATTTCAAACAGCTACCAACCTTGTTACAATCTAAAAATGATCTGGACTCTTTTAAAACTCTTTTTTTCTCTTCAAGATTTTACTTTTACTTTCAATGATTCATTCAGGTCTTAATGGATAGTTTCCAATCGCTTTGTGGTATCAAGGCTTTAGGAATCTGAGCGAGCCTTAACCAAAATTCCGCTTTCAACAGAACCATAAATCCACAAGGAACTTACCAAGAGAAACCACTCGAAGAATTTCAAAGCAACACCCTTGCAGCCAAGAGGTATCCAGGAGGTGAGTACACTGCCTATTCGGCAAACAAGCCATATAATATACAAACCACATGCTGCTGTATACAGCTCGTGTACAGCGGCATCACCCATCCACAGCAGCATCACGCTTCGGCCAATAAAAACTAAACAAAACGATCACAACTTTAGACTTTTTCAGCTGTCACAATCGGAGTTTTGAGGCGGAATATGCTAGGGTCAAAGCCCTAACTCTTTTTCAGGTTTTACATGCTTCTTTTGTTTCAATTGTATTTAATCAATTAAGCTCATCACTTGTAGGGCAAATTGACCGAGGGAGATTTATCATCACTCTCCGAAATAGACAAAAGTACTTATTCCGTAACTCACCTGGTCCAGTTAAAGTCACAAAACTTGCAAAAGACAGCGAAACACACATCAACACGACAAGCAACAATATCTAGGAAACAAGAAAAAGCACGAGAGAAAATAACATAGTATCTCAGTTTAAGCAGCATAGAGTAATCTTCTCCCTACTATATTCCTACGTATTCCACGTTGCAACCTTTAAGAAAATGAAATTGACTGCCGAGCTGGGGTACGAACACTTATTAGAGGCAAAGTTTTTTTCTTTCTCCAGAGGTCATAACAAATGTAAAGCATCTTTCCTATACTATGAGGCCAGTATTCTGAACAAAGATGAGATACTTAAAAAAGACAAATAAATAATTATTGTGTGGGAGGGGTAGGGTGGGAGAGGGAAGAGGGAGAGGTATTTACCTTGAAAGCAAACATGCGTGGTCTGATATACGGCTGAAATCCGAGAGCGGCTCCACCACCCCCTGCAGCATTACCAGCAGCTGGTTGAGCCTGCACTGCATTCTGACCGGCAGCGTTTACTTGAGGGCCATTTCCCGCATTCCTCTGATCAACACGGTAACTTAAATGCAATCCATACACCTGGAGAGTAAAGTTCATCAAATGCCTGAGTGCTTTTTCCACAATTAAACTAGTTAATCAACCAACTAAACCTTGAATATCTTTCCGCCGCTCTCTCGAGTACCATCTTCGCTCCTGTGGGCGTGTGACCAAGTCGCGCCAATTTGGTCTTAGTTTTGTAGATTTGTGCCTGATTGGTTGAGAAGGTGGCGCGATATATCTGCACCAATCACAAAGTGCATTATGGCAAGACAAAGCGGTCCAGAAAAACTGTCAACAGTCAACTGAAATTTTTGTCTTTGGACGGACGAAGGCAGAAAAAGCTAAACAGAATTACATGTATCTTAATTATCAATTCTAGTGAACATGTCACTAATAACTTAGGTTTTCTTCAATCGATAAAAACTTACATTTTCTGCTCCATCCAAAGGCACGTCCCCTAACAGGTACGATCTAAGATTTCTAGAAACAGAGCAAAAGATTATCCTGATAAGTATGATTTAAAAAAAAAAAGGTAAAACTATCCTGCATTAGGAAAACATGGACATAAAACTACTTTTTGGTGTAGCGACTCTCTTGGATGGGAAAAGAAGAGTAAAAGTAAAATCTGAATAAACACTGAAGGCCACTTTAATCCGTTTAAACCTAAGATAGGCTAGCTTCTAATTTCCTCTTACAGCACCACCCTTGAATCAAATATAAAGGTTACAAGAATTAAGGAAATGATCAGTGATTTAAGGCTTAGGAAGCTCCTGATATTCAAACAAATTCTCCTTCTCTTCACTTAAGAAATCTATCGAAAACAGTAAGGAGATTATGCATACTGATGTTAGGGTGTAAAGGACTAAGAATACTTACAGGACGAAGGCTGCGGCAACAGCCCAGCCACGCATGACATTTTTCAGCCATTGTCTGGTATGACCCTGCTCCAACAAAGCTGGTAACACAACCTGAAGTAGTAGCAACTCAAGGGATAACTCGCTTACGGGAACCTCACTGAAAGAAAAGTAAACAATGGAAATCATTTTAAGTGGAAGTTCGCTCTAGAAACAACACAAGGAAATTTTTGGGGCGAACTTGTTTCAGTCCAGGGGGAGAGGGGGCAAACCTGCGAAGATGGCAGGAGGCGAACTTACACTGGGGCCAAACCTCCAGGTACCGTACAACAACGAGCGAAATCCGCTGAAAATACCATTTTATCGAGGAAAACAATTTCTAGAGAGGATAAAATAACGGAGATATTCAAGGAAATAGTTTTCGATGAACCAAACGGGCCTAACCTAGGTTAAGGAGGACGAACGATACGTAAGGAGTAATTACAAGGCTGCGTCTGACCTGAATAACTGGACATTGTACGGCAAGAAACTTGGAAACAGCCATTTAATGAGTCGGACAGGAAGATACATCATAAGGAGCACCGTGGTGCCGAACACAACCTAAAAGTGAACGAAACCAAGTAACCTTATACATCATTAAGGGGAGACGGGGTGATCTGGGTCCTGTTGTATAAAGGTGGATAACGCAATCCAACGAATAAATTGCTTTTCGGCGGATAAGTGATAACAAAACGAATAGCCTTATCCACCAGACAGAGATTTATCCAGTGGATAGCGTTATACAACCTTCGAACAACAGAGGCCTGGTGATTGGAGCGCTAGACTCCGGGTCGAGATACGCAAGTCCGTAAGTTGAGCGGATCATTGTGTTGTGAACTTAGGAAAGACACTTTGCTTTCACAATGCCTCTCTACTCTCAAGAATATAAATGAGCACCGGCAGGGAAGCTTAATGAAATGCTAGGGAGTAACCTGGCGATGAAATAAAATACCATTCAGACGGGAATAGCAAGACTCTTCGATAGCTCATGCTTCACAAACCAGGATGAGCTTTGCTTGGCTCGAGTGAAAACTTACATATTACTCAATGATCAGGGTCTTTCCTGACGGTGCAAAAAACACTCTACGTGACAGGTCTTTATGCTATTTCGGAAATGTCTAATAGAGGAGTAGGAGAAAAAATATTCTTCTGTTTTATAATGTAAGGGAATTTATCTGTATAATATAGCATACCAATGACAGCAAAAACCTTCTTGCATGTCTGTACACAGGAAGTCGTATCATCTGAAATTTCGAACAAACAGCAATGCCTTTAATTTGACTGAAACACAACATCCCTGTGAGAAAACAGATCAGATCTCTCACGGTTCACGGTTCTCCTCACGAGGGGAAAGTTTCTTAAACAGTTTAATCAGAGGGTCAACCATAACTAGACTCGATATCCTTCGTTTTCTCGGCTTCGGTTTACGATCCTCCCGAAAGTCTTCGGCGGGAGAAACGCGGGATCATTTCGCGAACAGCGACTGGTAATCGATTCTAGGGCATAACTTGAAGAAGTCACGTACCTCTTGGACTGGATGAAAGTCAGGATCATTCAGATTTCTCAAGAACCACAGGACACCAGGTCTGAGGACCTCTCTGAGCAAGAGAACAAATGAAGCAAAGTAGAACACGTACACCATACCAACAAGCCAGTGAAGGAACATGGCTGTACCTTGGGAAATAAAACAGAAGTAGATTTTCAATCTTTGCACATGAAGAAAAAGTTCGATGTAGAATATATTCCTTAAAAAAATACTAACTTCCTATAATCATTAAAATACCTGGTGCTGAATCAACACTTAGAAGTCTGTCTTTCAATGTAGCTCCAAACAGAGACTAGAGAAAAAAAGAAGAAAACTTTCATTAACACTTGATAAAGCATTAATGAATATCAATTCTACCATCTTCAGAGGATACTACCTTTGAAGTTTAAACAGAAATGCACATAAACATAGAGCTTCTTTTGCTCGGAGAAGATGGCCACAAGCTTGTTAAACGTGTGCGAGTTGCGGTAATACTGCAGTGTGTTTGTAAGTGGTGTTAATACTCTACGACTTTCGAAAAAAAAAGCCATAAATGTTAAGATGCGTTAGTGCTATGATGTTAGAGGGGCTCCGTCATAATCAGGCTGGAGTTATTTCAATCATAATGTATTCGTTTTAACAGACTCACCAACGAGCATACGTCTAACCACCAACCACACACCAATGGAAACAATCCAATCTCTACCAACATTAACAATGAAACCTGCCAAGGAATCAAGTAAGATGTAATTGGAAAAAAGTTATTTTGAATAACCTACCTATATTGACAAATTCAAGCGCATTTCAATAGAGTGCAGTAAAACCAAAACCAAAGTAATTAAGAGAGCAAATCGAAATTTCTTTCCAGTTCTTACCTTAACTACTACATAGCACAACCCCAATATTCTTTTCGGTCTGCAAGAAAAGAGTAATCATAGATAAAGTATTACTGGCTCTGGTAAACTGAATAGACATACTCTGATTCTTGAGAGAGAGGGTTTAGGGTTATATGTTGTATTAATATTATAAGGAGAAATTCTGTCTTGGTCACTCATAGGGGTTAAGGGTTAAGGGTTAGGGTTTAAAGTTAAGAGAAAAGGGTTGAGGTTAAACCATAGACATGTATCTCTTTCATCCAAAAGACAAAGATAGTTATTGAGTAAAAAATGAACCAACAACATTACCTTCTCAATCCACACACAGATGCTACACTCTATAAAAAAAATAGTCAAGGAAGAACCACTTTACTGTCACACTGGACAACAGCACTATCTCTAATTTATAACAGGTATATGGTAAGTAGCAACATCAGGCCATAAGGTAAGTGGTATGGTATGACATGTACACTTCATATTGTGAAAAGTGTCCTTTCCTAAATTAAAACTTTATTTCAGGGGAACATTTTACCATTTAGGAGAAAAATATTGTGACTTTACAAAGTTTACAAAGTTGAACTCATCTAAACCTTATTGTTTTCAGAATATTTCTAATTAAAAACCTTTTTCCCCATCACATCTTTGCTATCTCTTTTTTTAACTGATGAGATCAAATGAGATATTATCTAAAATCAGCTGACCTCACTCACACCACCCCCCAAAGTGATTCATTAACTTTTACAATTTTCAAGTTTTCAGGAAAATACATCAAAGTGACAAAAGGATACATGACACAATATTAGAGAGAAGGCAATAATCACATATCCTAGAACTGCAGTTAAAAGACCTTCAAATTTCGATGACTGAAACTGTAAAATAATTACAAAGAAAGTTAGAAACAAATTGAAGCACATAAAAAATTCATTGCCAGAAGTCATAAAGAAATAGTTACTGTCTTTCATACATGCACAGCCAAAGGAAACAAGAAATATTGCCAAAGAAGCATTCAGACAACTGAGTAAAGTTTGGTGGGAAGTATTTTAGATATGGCTCACAAAAAGATAATACTAAGCAATGGCCACCATAATTTTATCCATGAATTTCAAATAGAGAGTGAATCCCTCTATAAAAAAATGTGCATACTTTTGTATTTCAAAAGATGATTGTGAAGTGAAAAAGGGAGAGGGGATTTTAAAGCAACCAGTAGTTTTTTTTATCAATGTAACTGTGGGTTGCCACAGACTTTTGTTTCCTTTTCATCTGCAATCTTACACAACTAGAGGAAATCTAAAATGAAGGCTTTTTATTTAATTCACGATCAACAAAAACTATGGCAAAATTCTAAATTGTGACTGGAAATCAGCAGCTCAATTTGAGCACCAATAGGGCTGTACATAAGTAATGCTCAACATTGCACAAACAAGACAAAATATGTCATTTGCCCAAGCTGTGAAAAGGTCTATTGAGTGCTTTTTCTTCTCAGAAAAAAGTCACTGCTATGATACTATTTTTTTCACTAATTTTCAGTGACAGGCGTTTTGTCTCTCAAATCAGAGTTTTAGCTAAATGGAGACAAAAATTTGTGCCAAATTATGTCTGTAATCATGATAAACTGATTGGGGTTCTGAGTTGCAGGCATCCTCCTTTGTTCATTTCTCCTGTGATTACAAACCAAATTGGACTCCACTCATCCTACTACAATTGATAATAGGTACAAAGTCAAGTAAAGTTAGGCATCATTCATACACAGACATCACGAAACCTGCCACTTACCACTTCCTCAAGTGATAATAGAATAACTGTAAACTGCCCAATGTGAAAAGGACAGAAGGCTGAAAAAAAAATAACAAAACAATCAACCACCACATCATTTTACAATGGGATCATAACATGTGGTAGGTAGTAGGAACTTAAACATAATAGCCAGAGTAGAAAAATATCACCACAGTAAAAATAAGCCAGAAGAAGAATGTGGATGATTATGAATGGGAGCATTCCTTAGCAATACTATTGGCTAAAACTTTCAAGGTGCAAAAATTGTGACACAACTCCTTTAATAACCATGCAAAGTTACTCACCAAAGACCAAAATAAAGGATGTGTTCAGAGAAACCACCCAGAAAACATGCTCCTGAAAAAAAAAATCCAGAGATGCATTTGTGAATCAAAATGTAAACAAACAAAATACATTTTTACTTAAACAACAATGAGAGGTTTTTTATTAAGTCTATAATCCAAGATGTGCAAGGTAGCAGGAGATAAATGCATCTACCTCCAATGAGCTTTAAGACAATATGTAACTAAAAACACAATAGGAAAATTTTTTTTTCTGCAGTTCCCTTCATTGCAGCTTTCCTGCAAGGATAATACAAAGTATCTTCATTTGTTTTTCATCCACAAGTCAAAAGGTAATTTACTTCACCTAACTGCAAACAGATATAGTTTGGAAACTCACCAAAAATACTAAAGACCCATCCAGCCCAAGCATCTGTTGAAGAAAATTGATTAAGAGATTGAGTGTCTATCAAAATGCTTGACACCAATACAGCTTTAGGTATGCATATATTTACTACCACCAGGAATACTATGATCAACTTTAATTTGTTTCTTGAGGGTACCACATAACGTTACATCTGATGAACTCATGGCCAGTTATTAGGCTTTAACTTTACATTAAGTGATATTCAAAGTGTCAGTTTGTGCAAGTGTACAAAATGTAGTATTCTTTGTGATAATCACCATGCAAGCATAATCTGGTGTAATATGTGGCTAATTTTGAGAAAAAAGCAAAAATCTTACCCTCTCCCATGTAAGTTCTTCTGCAGCCCTCTCCCATTCCACAGGATTCCAATTTGCATCATCTGTGGACAAAAAAAAATTCAAAATCATCACCATCATTAGAGTCTTCAGAGCAAACAAGAACAGAACTTCAAATCAAATAAGTTCTTGTGTCTTATAACATGTGAAGAATGCAAGCATTCAGTAATGAAACTGGAGTATGCTTCAGCTGTGTGGCTCAATACCGCATAAATCATTCCACAGTAGTTGGTGTATGTTTTGCTTCTTTGACAACAGAAAAGCCAATGATTTTGTTTGATATAAGGTTTAAAGCAGTTCCTTTGGCATCAAGTTAACAGTAAAGACTTGACCTGTCATTATAATACTAACTTCCCTTGCCAGAACACCTTCACTTGTTCTACAAATAGCTTTAGGGTGTCAGAGTTACCATAAAACTCCAACTTGGATGTGCTGTCTTAAACCCTTTCACTCCCAAGATCTCTTTAGTAATTCTCCTTACTGTCCAAAATAAAAATTAATTCTTATGACGTGAGTTTGAAGAATTTGGCATTGGATCAACTAACAATCTCTAAATTTATATTTTTATCCATTCTCATCACTTGTCTGCCTGAGATAATAATGATATTGTAAGAAGAATTTCTGTCTTGGTAACTAATGGGAGTTTAAAGGTTAATTACAAAAGTGTCATCCTTAAACTATAAGTAACTTCAATGAAAATTCTAAAGAAATTTTTTTTCCTTTCAATTACAATAACAAAAAATATTTATTGTTGTTTATGCTGACCATCACCATTTTGAGCTCCATTTTCTGCATCTTGATTTGCTCCATTGTTCCCTTCTTCTTCTGGAATATCTTGAGGCTGGTTAACATTCTCCCCACCCCCACCTCCCTCAGCAGCTGCATTCTCAGCACCACCCCCAGGATCATTGTTTATCTAAATTAAAAGAAAGTGTGAAAGTATATGTTGTGATTAGACTTTTCTCTTTGTTTATAATCTTTAACACCAGTTTGACCTGAAATCCATTTTACAGAATGGCAGACATACAGTGCGAAATTAAGTTGCTACAATGAGAGCCAATTTCAAGCATTCTGAGCTTAAACTTACAACATTAAGTTGAGGAAGAGGATCAGCATTAGGCTCCAGCCATGCAGGGCCACCATTTGTGATAATCTGTTCCCGTAACCAAACTAAGCTAATGAATGCGCACAGTGTACAGGCTACCACAAAACAGCCTCGTATACAGTCTGAAAATAGATTTTCTCTGCAGAGAGACAGAAATTGCAATAATTTGATCAACAGCCTAAGTATCATGCATTATTAGAAATCTAAAACTACCTCATTTTGTCATAGCTTTAAATATTTTTTGGGGTTTGAAAAAAAAGGCTAAATTATGTGTAATAACATCTTTGTGGCTAATCAATAGGGGAAAAATTAATCATGTATATCTTGCTAAAAATTATTTTTAAGTGACAGTAGTCTCTTCCCACAGCATTATCCAATACTAACTTTTTGACATCTTCCATGGTTTAAAATTTACAGTTGAACCCCCATAACTCAAACCCTTGCTAACTTGAATTCCCTGCTAACTCAAAGCAAACTAATTTCCCTTGGATTTGCCTCAAATAATTATTATTTACTGTAATTTTAACCTCTATAACTTGAAACCCTGCTAACTCAAAGCAATTTTTACTTCCCTTCAGGTATTTTTCTTTGTAATTTTACCCTCCATAACTTGAAGTCCATTTTCACTTTTGCGGACTAATAAGCCATAACATTTTGCATCAGAAGATTACATTTAGTCTCGTATATTATGACAAATAAACCTTTGTCAATATACGACATGTTAAAGTGAGATTTAGCGCTACACATTCTGAAAAGCAGCTGCTTTCTAGTACTAGTGGTTTTCATGCTTTTTTTGTTTCCTTTTGTTTTCTTCTCTTGTTTTCATGCTCTTACATTGCTAGAAATCTTACAATAAAACATGTACAAGCATAAAAACCTCTTTAATCAAGTGTTTCGATCTTTTTGTTCAAAATCCCTCTAACTCAAAACCCTGATAACTCAAAGTTATTTTGATTTCCCTCAGAAATTCAGGTTATCAGGGTTCAACTGTATTTGTCATTTTCAAAAATGCACTCAGAGTTCCAAGCTGCCACAACTTTAGTCACCATGGCAAGAAGAAAAAGGTTTTGGTGTCAAACTAAATCTGCAGCAAAAGTCACCAATTTGGCTGCTTATGTTGGGAAGTAAAGCAGTTTAAAGAGTGCTTTTCCATGACATTTCTGGGAACCACAACCATCTTTCTGGAAGCCATTTTATAATGTTTTTGTTGCCAAATCACAACTTAGAATAAGGGTGAGGTTGGAACCCTTGCACGTGGTTGTTACATTGCACTGTACTTTAGAGATGGGAAGAGCACAGAGTACTTACGTGGACAACATATCTAATGGCAAAGTAAGAAGAGAATTGACAGATCCAGCAAATAGGCATCTGTATATACGATCTAAAATATGAAAAAAAGAAATTGAAGTGCTTTCACAATCAGCTTTTGCCAAACATTTCTGCCTTGCTCATCAGAAGTTTCTTTTTTTAGTCCAACAAGTCCTGACCTGACTGAATCAACATTAAAACATTGTTGTTGGAAGCTTACAGCTATTGAATAACAAGGTTATATTACTTTTGGTGAGACATTTTATCCCTTCACTTCATTGGCAATAGGGATCATTATCCTACTGAAAATTGAATTACCATATAAAACTGGATCATCACCATAGTGATCCAACTAGAGTTTCATGACAAAGGAATAAGAACAACCTATTTCAAGTCCATAGGGAAGAGTTCTATGTACATGCAGGTACAACATACACTGAATGAAGGCTTTGTTTGTGCTTAAAAGTTCATGGAGGTAGGACTTCCTGAGGATTAAAACATTTGGGGTACATTTATATCAAGTAAAAAGCCCTTTTCTTGTTACAAGGAGGAAACATAAACAGATTGAGTTGGTTGTGCAACTTTTGATTAATTTTATCAATGGTTCAAATTTTCTTGTCCTGTCTATTTGGGTACTGCAATATATCACAATTACTTCAAAACAGAGCTGGAAGTAAATTTGAACCAGGGAAAAATTAAACTACCAAAGTTACATCCTTCATTTTTTGAATCTGGTGTAAGTCAGTCTTATCCCTATCTGAGAAACAAGTACTTTATGAAAGAGAGAATTTTAAAAATGGAAATACATGACTGTGTAGCCTTCATGTAGGGAAGATTTTTACATCTTGTATTCAGACAGAGACTTAGAGTAAAGAAAATGAAACTGCATTGACTTACATGCTGTAATAGGTACAACTCCCAGCCATGCCAAGGCAACCAGTGTGTAATGAAGCCAATATTTTAGAGCTCTAAGAATGTTTGTTACTAAACCACCAACAAAATCCTTGACAGGAAGTCTGTTGGGCATGTCTGGTGCGTAAACTATGACAAAACAGAAACAAACAAACAAAAAATTGTTGTCAGTAAAAAATATGATGTTTAACTTTTTTGTTTCCTTTGTTTGAACATGTATAAGATGATGATTGATTAATTACGACAACAAAACAAAAAAACAACAAAAAAAGCAATAGAACCACAATGAACATATTTTAAATTGTTCATTAAAACACACATTTTAATATATTGACAGTTTCAAAGAACAAAGAAGATAATTGTTAAATAGATGAATTTATGAAATGCTACACAAAGAGACAGGTTCAAACATATACATCAAAGAAGACAAATTAAAAGAGCAAATAAATTTATGGTAGAATGTATCATTCTTTTATAAAGAAGAAATTACAATTCCCAGGAAACAATACTATATAGCAAATATTCCAAAAGCTATTTTAATGACACTCACTTGGTTTGAATGCAAACCGGTGATTGCATAATTCACAATATCTGAAATGGATACAGGAAAGACAAAAAAGTTCACTATAAGGAATACCACTATTTATGGTTCAATTTGGCAACTGCCGCTATTTCCAGTGGTGAATTTCACCAGCAGTTGGCTCTTAGCCAAAACTTTGTGTAATAGTCTTAATGTAAAATGAAATGAATTAACAGTTTACTTACAAGTATTCCAGATTATTGAATAGAATGACATTAATACTCACTCTTTTTTACTGTGTTTAAGCCACTGTACCAAACTGCGAATAAGTGAATGGAACCAATGAATGAAAAGAAGTAAAATCAGAAGAAGTCAATATTAGATGTTTTAGCAAATTCACAAAGGGAATAATACATATACATGGCTGTGTGAAGTAAGGACATTTTATGTTTGAGTGCTGAAGAATATTTTTACAAGTGAACCCAGCAGACAAGTGAAATATTTCCTAAAATATAAAGAGAAACCTTGTATCACAATGCAGCCATTTAATCTTTTATTTGCAATATTAACACCAATGAAATAGGAAACCACTGCCACTGCAGGTGTGATTCATTGTGTAACCATAACATAATCTTTTTGTATGCAAAGATAACATGTTACATGTATCTCCAGCAGGAAGATATCATGATTTTGCAAGAGGGCTTAGCTGATATTCAAATGGTGTTTGTATGATACAGCACTTAATTCTACAATTTTCATGTGAGGTTTGGGGAATGAATGTTCAGCCACTTCAGGATTTTCCCCCTAAATAACATGATTTGTTACATCATTAACAAATATTCACCCAAGTGGAGGTGAATAGTGGTGCATATTCATTGAGCTAGGAAGCAGCAAGGTAAATATCCACCTCTTTCACCAACACTAAGGTGAATATTGACTAATGAATACTAGCCAATCAGTACATCAAACAGCACTATTCACTTGTTTGGTATTAACTAAGTAAAACCATTATAAGTATATACCACACAAATAAAAGGTACTTTTCACAGTCATGCTGATTGGCAAGTTTGGAGGTAACTCACAAGTACTATTCACCTCCATGCCACCAAAGAGACAAAATTGTTCATCTGACCATTTAATTTCCCACCATATTGAGAGAATTTAACTATTATTGATTAAAAGTGAAGGAATTTAAAATAGAATACTTTGTTTACACTAGCTAAAATGATAACTGTAGTGGTTTAGTTAAGGCTCCATAATAATAGTATCATTTCAATGCCTGGATCTATGAAAGTCACATATTTAAATACTATTATTGTGAAAACACTTTGACCTTGTAGCTTACCAACACTATAAAATTAAAGCACCATGACAATTTTATGTAACTAAATACTGACTCTGAAAATGTCATAATACAAAAGAGACTAAGGATGAAGCTATTTATACAAGGAAACTAGAAATGTACAATTTTGCACTGCACTAACAAAGCAAACCGCTGTACTGCTTTACCGATCATAGATAACAAGCCGAAACTTTCTATTTCCTTTTTATCGCTACCAACGTAAGTTGACATCTTTCGGTCTAGACAACGTTGAAAACAAAACAGAATTCTAAAATACAACGCACATGTACACTGTAATCTTCCTGTAAGTGAATTCAACATCTCACTTTCATCCATTCTATATTTCCCGTTGATTGAGCAAAAATTGCTCTGGGCGTAATTTTCGGCCTTGTGCAAACAATTAACGATGTTAAGCACTAAATACAAGAGATATTGATGCAGATCACGAGATCTGCTTCGCCGGTCTAACACACTCCAGTATGGTGCTCTTGTAAAAAACCTAGATAAAAAGCTCAAAATACGTACCATTCTTGATGTATAAATTTAATGCTTCCCGTGCATATACATGGGTGGTACAGAGGCTTATCATGTGTCCCTTCAGCGCGACAAACCCTGCAGATATCGCCTACAGAAAAACAAAAACACTGAGAAACATAGGAACAGACAGATTGTACGCGAATGTTAATACCTTAAATTAATCCTTTCATTTTCCACATCAAAAGGAAAGATTCGTGGTGTTATTTAAAAATTTCCAGGTAATTATTATAAAAATCTTTAAGGAAAGTTACACTAATTTTAAGAAAATGCAATAGGAGAGCAAATAACGAGGAACTCCTATCAACCTTCGTGTGCATCGTCGTCCATCTTGTTTCGTTTGGTCAAAGACTATTCTTGGTTGTGATGCAATACAAATTGCCCCCGCCCCAGTCCACGCAGATTCGGTTTCAGTATGGATGCAATCTTTCACGAGAAGGTAAATGTTTTCCTGCGAATCTTGCCTTTTTGCCAGCCTTCAGGGTCTTAAATCCATAAGAAATTATCTTATTAATGTTACTATTGTTTTGCTTTGCAGCAAGAAGGTTCTCTTTGCGCCCAACACTGCCTCAATGCCTTATTACAAGGTACTGTACCAGCTAATGCAGACAGAGAACAGTGCGTCAAATGTTAAACTTATAATTTGTGATTGAGTTGTAAGGAAGATCCTTTGACGTTTATGTCAAGGATAACTTTTAATTCAAAGCCAAACATAACTAGTTTCTAATAAGCTGCAATTTGTGGTAAAGACATTGCACTGCTTGTTGGAATACCTTGGAATAATTTCATTTTTTTTTTGACAGCTCGACTTTATTGTTATTGATCCATATGAAAACAATAGTTAAGTTAAGTTAGTTTAGGACTTCTTTTGGTCGCACATCTCTCTTCCAGGACTCTGAAAACTTCTAGAGGTGTAGTTTTTTAGGGATGTGATCTTTCCAGACAGCTGTTTGGGAGTTCACTGCTTTTTGATCGTGATCAAACTACTTCGCCTTACACTTAGCCTCTAGTGGCCTAGACCCTCCTTTGCTGTCTACCATAAAATTCTTATGAGATAAAATTTCCGCACAGCCCCATACTATTGTAAAACAAATCTGTTTTCCAAGGGCAATGTATTGTTTTTGTCATTGTTTTCTCTACCAAGAACTGAATGCATAATGTAAGATGGGGCTGTGCAGAAACTTCACTTTCTTATTATGTTACTTCAAATAATTTATTATTGGATCCATAGGAATTCCCTGATTGATATTTTTCTTTACTCTCATCACTCTTCAGCTTAATATTGTATTAATACTGCAAGGAGAAATTCTGTATTAGTCACTTGTAGGAGTCAAAGGGTAAGTGGGGAGTTCTCTACAATGAACAAGTATTCTAAGTTGGAGAGTTGGCAGTGATTCATGTTGCTTTTAGGCATGGAAAGTGGGATAAGCTCATGCAATGAGGGGCCAGTAGGCTTGAGAAATTAAACCAACCTAACCTTTTTCATAGGCCCTTACTTAAACCCAGTGGTTCTGGCGGATATAGCGACACAATTGGATGAGCTTGAGAGAGCAAGAATGGCAGAAGGAGATGTTACATCACAGGATTATCAAGAATTTATTAAGGTAACTGTTTTGATTTTTTGAAGGGAACTCATAACCATAAAGGTGATGAGTTGATCACAAGACATTATCACAGTGAGAAGAGTAGGGATTTGGTACTGCTTTCGTCAGAAAATTCATGACCATAAGAGCTTCATATATGGTGCCTTTAAGAACAGTGCGTGCTTTTGCTATTGTATACACAAGCTATATATCATGCCTTGGTGGTAAATGGGAGCAAAAAAGCCAACATTTGGTACTTATAAAAGGCTTTTTTTCCCTCATATTAATTGGCAAAATCAATTCAACCATGCTGCTTCTGTTCATAAAAAACTCAGAAAGTGAAAGAGAAATATCGTACTTTCAGGGAAGGAGTTAGGAAAGCTACATGTAGAGTGAGGTATGCTGACAAATTCAATCAAGGAAATAATTCAGAAAAATGCAGAGTGACCTATATTTTAGAAACCACTGATAAATTTTCATTCAGTATTTACCAGTATTGTTGGTGTAAAGTGAGAGTGGTAAGGGTTTAATGGATTTTATGTAATCATTTGATAATCAAATTTACATTTCAAGGTAGTTCCAAGATTTTTACTATTACTATTGATCTTGTTTGTCTTGGCCAGGAAATATATTTCCTTCACTTTGGTAGAAAATGCAATGTCAGTACCTTTTTCAGTTTTAAAACCTAGTACCCCAAATTTTTTTTTTTTTATCTGATAGCCCTTGATAGTCATTGGTCAGGCAAATTAAATCCCTATTAGTAGGTACCAACCTTAAGCTGATATAACAAATCCAGAAAGACAAACTAAACAAAGCACAGGGGGTAAAGGAATATCTGTATTATAATACCCAATCATGAAAAGATGCATTTAAAAATTTCAGACCAATCAACCAAGCACTATGTTATACGCAACAACAGAACATTATATTCAACAATTATTCATCAAATAACAGAGGTGGTTTGTGGGATAGTAATCTATTAAGCCACCATAACACAGTGTAGGGGGGTAAGTTGGACTGCTTTTGCCAGTTATATTATGCAAAACCAGTAGAGGGCAGGCAGTAGTCCAGTGTAGTCCCTCCAATGGGAGGGATTTATTTTTGAGCCTCCCCGGCTCTCTCCTACCCTGTTTGGAAATGTCATTTGGGGATCTTATGTTGGCGCTGAGGAGGAATATTCCATGGTGGGTCATTGAACGACTTTGTAACATCGGGCCAAGATCTCGATGGAGTAATTCTCCTTAGCTGTGTGCTACACAATTAGTTATGGTGTTTGCTTGGGGAATTTGGACGTGGGGAGTCAATTACTGAATCGCTGTAGAAGTTGTGATAAAACACTGTATTCTTGTCACTTGTCAGCGTGATATTGTAGAGGAGAAAGGGGTATTCTGTCCTGGGCCCACTCATGGAGAGTGTAAGAGGTCGCCATGGGTGACCAGGGGAGTATTTTCTGAAATTGTCTAACATAAGTTGAAAATTCTGTGATTGTAATCCTTTTTTTCTTGTTTTTACAGCAACCTTCTTCAAATATGGATGACAGTGGATTCTTTCCATTCACAGTTATATGCAATGCAACTCAGAGTGTGGGGGTTAGAGCTGATACCATTTTTGAGTCCAGAGGGGCCAGAGAAGCTACGAGAAAATCACTACAGTAAGCCGTGCGGCTATACAGATATGTAATTTATAATTTATAAAGATATATACATTAATTATTACTGAGTTTCCTTACAAAGCAACACATGAATATTCCAAGTTATAAGTGACACATGATTAGGAAAGAGTAACATATTTATATTGCTTTTTATTTCTAAACTAGGTACCAGAAAAGCTTTATATGTAAACTTACAAACAACATTGGCACTGACCATACGGAAAACAATTGGCCATCAGGTTACTGGAAATATTAATTTTACTGTAATGTTAAAAAAAAATAGAACAAAAGCCTGATTTAAATGGCAATTGTCTGTCAATCAGCAGGGATGCGTTTAAGCAGCTTTTGATTGAAACTCATTCCACTGATAGGCCGATGAGACACAATGATCAAAAATGAGTAAATTTCTAAAATATAAACCAAGGTGCTGTGTTGGATGTGGGGGGTATAACAAGACAACTTGAATTTATCAATTGGAGGTTAAAAAGAGTTTGTAAAAGCTGGACCTCAGTGGTTCAAAGGTGGTTAATGCTATCCACTGGAGAAATCTCTCTCTGGTGGATAATGCAGTGCATTTTGTAATCACTTATCCGTTGGATAGTGTTATCCGCCCTTTATAAAAACGGGCCCTCTGATGTTTTGAGTGTTAACCTTTAACTCCCAAGATCTTACTCCAATCACTAGATCTTGTTAGTAATCTCTCCACGTGCTCTGATGAAGGGCAAACACTTGAAAGGTCCGCTTTTTGACCTTTACAGTGACCAATTTGTTTTCAACTCAGTTGTTAATACTAAATTACCTGCTATACTCTCCCACCGACACAGCACCACAGTTTCTTTAGGAAACTTACCCCCTTAATTCGCCGTACTGTCTGCCATATAGTTCTTGTGATATTAGTTTGAAGAATTGGATATTGGATAAGGTACTAAAACCCCTAATTGATATTTGTCTTTATTCTCATTGCTTGTCTGCTTGATATTGTCTTGATACCATAAGGAGAGAAATGCTGTCGTGAGCACTCGCTGGGAGTGAAAGGGTTTAGCCATGACAAAGGTCTAACTCTCAAAACATCATTTTTAGAAAACTCTTTCAGGGTGGCAGGTTTACATAGTCCACTCATTTGACAAAATCAATATTATTATTATATTATTTTTTTTTTTTTTATAAAAAAAATTAAACAAAAAAATCTAACAAAAGGAGTTATAGCAGTAATGTTGACGGATCATCTGCCTCTCCATTGGCTGCCACAAAGGAAAAACTAAATGAAGAACAAAATATGAAAGATAATGAATGTAAAAAGCTAGTCTAGAGTTATTGAATATGGGAGTGTAACCAACGTGGAAATTGAGAGAACAACATCAAAAATTAAAGTGTCCGTGTTTTTGTTTGCCACAGTGGTTTAATCTTAACTCTCTGTTGTCCAAACCAGCGCTGATAACTGAGACAATATTTGTCACTATTTTCTTACCCAATTACAGACAGAACGATACTTGCGAGCAGAATTTTAAATCTTATTTTCACAGTGACTTGTATCTACATTAATGTGCGGGTGGTTGTTTTAAATGCTGTGGCCAAGCAAACTAAAAATATACTAATTTTGCTCTTCCCTGTCAAATGGACAATTTCTGTTTCATAGCTTGCAAAAATTATGCACTCAACTGTCAGAGTTGATTTTACATGTAACTGTCCATTTTGATTCCAGTATATTAGCTTTCAAAAAGATTATGAAGAACAGACAAAGTTATCAGTTAGAGGGTATTAGTTGTGCCTCCCCTACTCAAAGAGGGCACACAACAGTGATGAGTCTGGGCACATTGGTCAGCTTAGCCATCATAGAAATCCAATGCCAAATTATATTGTTGTAGTTTACAAGGGAATCAAAGGCACTTAGAAAGGAGAAATACTAATTGGATCTTTGAAGTAAAAGTAAATAGAGGGGCAAATAATGTGGAGGTTAAGTGATTTGGCACATGTATTTCTATCATTTTAGATTCAAATTAATTTGCTCCTAAAATTTCATCAAATACTATAAATTATGTTATTATTGTAAAGAGAGGTGTGACAGTGATCACCTCTTGGAGGTGAAAGGCGTCAATAGTGTCTTATTCAAGACCTTGCCCTCTGCTTCTGATGTGCATAGGACTGAGAATTTTGTAATATTGAAGTAGCTCAGAGTCAGTGATCCACTGTGTGGTATCTGTAGACTTTAAAAAGAGCTGCAAAGAATGATTTGAAATTAAAAATCTCCAATTCAAGACAGTATCAGTTCAAACACATGGACATTACCACCCATGATTCTTGCATCTTAGGTTATTCACTATTTGTTGTGAGAGGAAATTACCAGAGCGTGAAGAAGACAAAAAACCCTTTGACGCTTTGTCATCGCTGCATCACAGAAGAAACCTTTAAAACGTTGTGCACACAAATGGGTGAAACAAAACAGATCTAACAGCTGCGCTTCAACAGGCCAGTGGTTGTTGTTTATAGGAGGTGATGGTAGTTTAAGCTTTTTAAAAAATAAATCTGTCACGTACATGAGACATTCTTGTTATTCTCAACACTTCTGTTTGGATGAGAATAAATTATTTCATGACTTTGGACAGATTTATGTTCACTGTAACTGAAAAATATATAATTAGTTCTAGAGATGAGCTGGGTATTATACAGCAATGTATCTTCTTTGTCATCAGATAAACCACGTTGACATGGACGCAGTTCGGAGAAGAGAAAACGAGGAAGGTATTTTCAAAGGTAAGTTAACTTTAAAACAATGGGTGACCTTTTGGTTTTGGAGTCACCATTGTGATTGGAAACTACAATTCAACCTCTCTCTTGTATTTGTTCTCTATGCAGTTGATTATATTCAAAAAGAAGTGTTGAGGGAAATGACAATAAGTGTTTTAAAGAAGGAAGCCCAGTATGGAGGACTTCTAGATTACACTGTAAGATACTTCTTTTATCATTTTGCAATTGGACAGGAAAAACCCAAAGGATCAGCTCTTGCTATGTTGAAGAATGCAATCAATGCTCTTTAAGTGATCGAGACTTTTCAGCTTCACCGAGGAACAAAATTAAGATTCTAACAATATGTACTAATGACTTGTTTACATCTTTGTGTGTGCATACTGCTATTCTGTGTGCAGGTTATGTTTATAGGAGTGTGATTTTACTGTTGGACTAAAAA